>NC_056432.1:32745945-32795945 GCF_018296145.1 Oncorhynchus tshawytscha
ACACCAGGGTAGTGTATGTAACACCAGGGTAGTGTGTGTAACACCAGGGTAGTGTGTGTAACACCAGGGTAGTGTGTTCCATTACTGGGATCACCCATATGTAAAGTGTATGCACGCATGACTGTAAGGCACTTTGTCCGAAAATGCACTTTTTTGTCCGAAAATGCTAACAAGCTTTTTGTTGGCAGTGACTTTTCTATGTGTGGATTGTAGTCACTCCTTAGAGCAGTCTAATATTGGTTAACTCAGAAATAAAATCTTGCATAATTTGGTCAGCTGTGTGATTATGTTCTGGGTCCATGCGTGTTAGAAAGTGTGAGTTCCGTTTTGTGAAGTCTTCACCCTCGCAAAAGGAAACTCATATCTGAATACATTCTTTTTAAGAACTATCCCATTAAGTTGAACACGCACACGCACGCACGCACGCACGCACGCACACACACACACACACACACACACACACACACACACACACACACACACACACACACACACACACACACACACACACACACACACACACACACACACACACACACACGTAATGGGCAGTCAGTGTCTGTTCCACTTCATCAACTGTAATAAGATGTCACTATGATAAGGACATGTGTGACGTCTGGACGTATCGTTATAATGAAGACATGTAAGGGTGTGTGTCACATCTAGACACAGTGTTATGAGGGGATGTCACTTTCAGACTCATTTAATCATTGAACCCTGAGGCCTACCTGCCACAAATTAGCATTACTCACAAATACACATACCCTGTCATACTCATGCATACACAAAATGTATTCCACGGGGACGTGTATCTGTTAATCATTGTCTAATCTAAGAGTCATCTTCACAGACAGACAGATTCTAAATTCACAATATTCAAATCACATTCATTTCCTTCAGCCATTCTAAGAAAAGCATGTTCAACTGAGAGGAGAATGAATAGCCTAATCACTTCATTCGGTGTGTGTGTGTGTGTGTGTGTGTGTGTGTGTGTGTGTGTGTGTGTGTGTGTGGTTGTGTGCGCACGTGCGTATGCATTCCCCCATCCACATTGACGAGCTGCAGTGGAGAGTGCTTCAATTCCTTGGCGTGTACATCTCCAAGGACCTGAAACGGTCCCACCACACCAACATCGTGGTGAAGAACAGCGCGTCTTCAACCTCAGGAGGCTGAAGAAATTTGCCATGGCACCTAAGACCCTCACAAACTACTACAGATGCACCATCGAGAGCATTCTGTCTTCACCAGCTGGTACTGCAACTGCTTCGCCCTCAACCACATGGCTCTCCAGAGGGTGATGCAGTCAGCCCAACGTGTCACTGTGGGCACAATGCCTGCTCTCCAGGTCATCTACAACACCCAGTGTCACAGGAAGGCAAAAAATATCTTCAAGGAACTCAGCCACCCTAGTCACGGCCTGTTCACCCCGCTACCATTCTAGAAGGAGGAGACGGAACATGTCCATCAAAACTGGGACCAAGACACTGAAAAACAGCTTCTATCTCCAGGCCATCAGGCTGTTAAATAGTCGCCACTAGCCGGCCACCAATGTTTATATGCTGTTTTACACACTGTATACTGTATGTATATACTATATTCTATCGTGATATGCATACTTACGAGCTCTTTCCCAACAATGCAGAGTTAAAAAGTAAAAAGATGTTTAAATATAGAAAAGAGTAACACAATAAATAACAATAGTGATGATATAAACAAAGGAGTACAGATACCAAGTCAATGTGGGGTACATGGTAGTTGAGGTAATATTACTGCACTGTTGGAGCTAGAAACATAAGCATTTCGAAGCACCTGCAATGTCACACCCTGGCCATAGAGAGGATGTTATTCTCTATTTTGGTTAGGCCAGGGTGTGACTAGGGTGGGCATTCTAGTTTCTTTATTTCTATGTTTTCTATTTCTTTGTTTTTGCCGATTGTGGTTCCCAATCAGAGGCAGCTGTCCATCGTTGTCTCTGATTGGGAATCATAATTAGGCAGTCCTTTTTCCCTCTTTCATCTGTGGGATCTTATTTTTGTGTTGGTTGTTATTTTGCCCTGCAGAACGTCACATTCGTATTTGTTTTGATGTTGTCGGTGTTCATTAAATAAATGCGCTTTGGTCCACTTCTTCTGACGACAAACGTGACATGCAATAACATCTAACAGCCAGGTACAGTGCATTCGGAAAGTATTTGTGATCCCTTCACTTTTTCCACATTTTGTTACGTTATGGCCTTATTCTAAAATTGATTAAATAAAACATTTTCCTCATCAATCTTCACACAATACCCCATAATGACAAAGCGAATACAGGTTTTCAGACATTTTTGCCCAAAATAGAAATACCTTATTTACATAAGTATTCAGACCCTTTGCTATGAGACTCAAAATTGAGCTCAGGTGCATCCTGTTTCCATTGATCATCCTTGGGATGTTTCTACAACTTGATTGGAGTCCACCTGTGATAAATTCAATTGATTGGACATGATTTGGAAAGGCACCCACCTGTCTATATAAGGTCCCACAGTTGACAGTGCCTGTCAGAGCAAAAACCAAGCAATGAGGTTGAAGGAATGGTCCATAGAGCTCCGAGACAGGGTTGTTTCAAGGCACAGATCTGTAGAATGGTACCAGAAAATGTCTGCAGCATTGAAGGTCCCCAAGATCACAGTGGCCTCCATCATTCTTAAATGCAAGAAGTTTGGAACCACCAAGACTCTTCCTAGAGCTGGCCGCCCGGCCAAACACAGCAATAGAGGGAGAAGGGCCTTGGTCAAGAAGGTGACCAAGAACTCGATGGTCACTGACAGAGCTCCAGAGTTCCTCTGTGGAGATGGGAGAACCTTGGGCTCATGCGGTGGAGATCTTCGTGGGCTATACTCAGCCTTGGTTCAGGGTAGTAAATTGGGGGTCTGTTGATATCCCTCTAGTGGTGTGGGGGCTGTGCTTTGGCAAAGTGGGTGGGGTTGTATCCTGCCTGTTTTTTTGCCCTGTCCGAGGGTATCATCGGATGGGACCACAGTGTCCCCCGACCCACCCCTGTCTCAGTCTCCAGTCTCCATGCTGCAATAGTCTATGTGCCAGGGGGCTAGGGTCAGTCTGTCTTATCTGGTGTCCTGTGTGAATTTATGCTCCCTCTAATTCTCTCTCTCTCTCCCTCTCTCCCTTCCCTCCCGGAGGACCTGAGCCCTAGAATTAAGCCTCAGGAATACCTGGCCTGATGACTCCTGGCTTTCCCCAGTTCACCTGGTCATGCAGCTGCTCCACTTTTAACTGACCTGCCAGCGGCTAGGGAACCCTGACCTATTAATCGGATGTGCTACCTTGTCCCGCACCTGCTGTTTTCAACTCTCTCTCTCTCTCTCTCTCTCTCTACCTCTCTCTACCTCCCCTGCTGTCTGAACCTCTGAATGCTAGTCTATGAAAAGCCAATTTACTCCTGGCCTTAATGACCATGTACTGTTATAATCTCCACCCGGCACAGCCAGAAGAGGACTGGACACCCAGAGCCTGGTTCCTCTCTAGGTTTCTTCCTAGGTTCTGGCCTTTCTAGGGAGTTTTTCCTAGCCACCATGCTTCTACATCTGCATTGCTTGCTGTTTGGGGTTTTAGGCTGGGTATCTGTATAGCACTTTGTGACATCTGCTGATTTAAAAAGGGCTTTATAAATACATTTGATTGATTGACAACCATCTCTGCAGCACTCCATCAATCAGGCATTTATGGTAGAGTAGCCAGATGGAAGCCACTCGTCAGTAAAAGGCACATGACAGCCCGCTTGGAGTTTGCCAAAAGGCACGTAAAGGAGTCTCAGGCCATGAGAAACAAGATTCTCTGGTCTGATGAAACCAAGACTGAACTCTTTGGCCTGAATGCCAAGCGTCACATCTAGAGGAAACCAGGCCCCACTCATCACCTGGCCAATACCATCCCTATGGTGAAGCATGGTGGTGGCAGCATCATGCTGTTGGGATGTTTTTCAGTGGCAGGGACTGGGAGACTAGTCTGGATCAAGAGAAAGATGAACGAAGCAAAGTACGGCGCGATCCTTGATGAAAATCTGCTCCAGAGCGTTCACCTTCCAACAGGACTACGAACCTAAGTACACAGCCAAGACAATGCAGGAGTGGCTCCGGGACAAGTCTCGGAATGTCCTTGAGTGGCCCAGCCAGAGCCCAGGCTTGAAACCCAATCGAACATCTCTGGAGAGACCTAAAAATAGCTGTGCAGCGACGCTCCCCATTCAACCTGACAGAGCTTGAGAGGCTCTGCAGAGAAGAATGGGAGAAGCTCCCAAAATACAGGTGTGCCAAGCTTGTAGCATCATACCCAAGAGTCTAGGCTGTATTTGCTGTGTTTCAACAAAGTACTGAGTAAAGGGTCTGAATACTTATGTAAATGTCATATTTCCATTTTTTAAATTCTTCTAAATTTGCAATCATTTATTAAAACTTGTTTTTACTTCGTCATTATGGGGTATTGTGCATAGATTGATGAGGGGGGAAAACAAGTCAATCCTTTTCATAATAAGGCTGTAACATAACAAAATGTGGAAAAAGTGAAGGGGTCTGAATACTTTCTGAATGCAATGGGGAGTGGCACTCACAGAGGAAGCAACATGACATCTGTAACGCTTGTGTGCTCGTGTGCGTGCAAGTGTCTGAATAAAAGCCTATGTAGCATAACCGAGACCATAGGACAGTAGAGTAGTGTTACAGTAGTAAAGTACCTGTAAATAATCTATAGAGAAGTGCAGCTCAATAGGACTATAGCCTGTAAAAACTTGGCTTCTCATACTGCCACATTTGGAACTGATTATCTTCACTGGTAGAGAGAGCAGAGGGCGTACAAATGAGGCACTCAGAAATGTCCGCACAAGCCTTGCCAAGAGAAAAAAACTTTCTAATTTTGCCCTGCATTGTTTTACGACGAATACCTAAAAGAAAGAGATAGACGGATGGAGAGAGAGAGAGAGACAGAAGGGAATAAATAGTGTCCACCCTTCAGAGACCCATGCTGGACCCGCACACTGGGTGCATCTCCGTTATCTAAATACACTTCCTCCTCTACTCTCCCTAATCTGAAGAGGTGAAAACAATAAACAACTGGACACATCTATAACCAACAATTTGACATCAGAAGAGATGAGGAGCAGAGCCATTCTGGGTTTGAGATACACACTACCCAATTTCTACCCTTCCACCCAAAATGTACTGTACAGATATTCACCCACTCTCAAGAGTTTAAAAGGAATCGACTGGTCTAAGAGATATGTTGGAAACTTCCTCTAGTCCTCTTAGGCCTATAATGATTTTAAGTTCTTATTAATATAAAGGGATATGAGCAAATGCAGTGTGGGGAGGGAGGTGGAGAATCAAAACGCAGTGTGGGGAGGGAGGTAGAGAATCAAAACGCAGTGTGGAGAGGGAGGTAGAGAATCAAAACGCAGTGTGGAGAGGGAGGTGGAGAATCAAAACGCAGTGTGGGGAGGGAGGTGGAGAATCAAAACGCAGTGTGGGGAGGGAGGTAGAGAATCAAAACGCAGTGTGGAGAGGGAGGTGGAGAATCAAAACGCAGTGTGGGGAGGGAGGTGGAGAATCAAAACGCAGTGTGGGGAGGGAGGTAGAGAATCAAAACGCAGTGTGGGGAGGGAGGTAGAGAATCAAAACGCAGTGTGGGGAGGGAGGTGGAGAATCAAAATGCAGTGTGGGGAGGGAGGTGGAGAATCAAAACGCAGTGTGGGGAGGGAGGTGGAGAATCAAAACGCAGTGTGGGAAGGGAGGTAGAGAATCAAAACGCAGTGTGGGGAGGGAGGTGGAGAATCAAAACCCAGTGTGGGGAGGGAGGTGGAGAATCAAAACCCAGTGTGGGGAGGAAGGTGGAGAATCAAAACCCAGTGTGGGGAGGGAGGTGGAAAATCAAAACCCAGTGTGGGGAGGGAGGTGGAGAATCAAAACCCAGTGTGGGGAGGGAGGTGGAGAATCAAAACCCAGTGTATGTGTCAAAGGGAAACCGAAGCGCATATAACGGCACAGGATGAGACCCAGATGCAGACACAGGATGAGACCCAGATGCAGACACAGGATGAGACCCAGATGCAGACACAGGATGAGACCCAGATGCAGACACAGGATGAGACCCAGACGCAGACACAGGATGAGACCCAGACGCAGGATGAGACCCAGACGCAGACACAGGATGAGACCCAGACGCAGACACAGGAGGCAGATGGTTCGAGTCTCAGAGATTTATTATATGCAAGGGGTAGGCAAATGACAGGTCCAGGACAGGCAGAGATCAGTAATCCTAATAAGAAGCAGGCAGGCAGGCTCAGGGACAGGGCAGGCAAAAACAGGAGACTGGGCTGTGAGACAGGTTTCATTTTAGACACATGAAAAGTGGGATTTATATGGAAGGTGTGGGGCAACAGAAGACGAACAGCAGTGTGGCTATGGGTTTTAGAGATGGGGAAAGTCCGATAAAGTGGGGGGAAAGTTTACGGGACTCCACCCTGAGGGGCAGATCCTGAGTGGAGAGCCATACCCTCTGCCTGAGACGATAGCGAGGAGCCAGGGTCTCTTCCAGGCACGTCGACAGAGGCGGACAAACATCTGGGCCGAGGGTATGCTGACTTCTTCTTTTTGCTCAGGGAAGAGCGGAGGCTGGTAACCCAAGGAACACTCAAATTGTGTACTCCACCCACACGAGTTGCTGGCTCCAGGTGGTGGGGTTGGCAGAGACGAGGAAACGGAGAGTTGTCTCCAGGTCCTGATTGGCTTGCTCCGACTGGGTGCTGTGAGGAACAGGTAGTATTTGAAGGAGGCCAGCCGGAGCTTCCCACTGAGTCTTGTTCGGTGTGCACACAGTGCGAATGCGGAGATGTCAGGAACCATGGTGGACCACCAAAATCATTGTCGGATGAAAGCCATGGTCCGACGGGAGCCAGGATAACAGGTAAGGTTAGCGGAATGGCCCATTCCAGGACCTTTACCGTGATGTCATTGAGGCCCCGGTAGTTGATACACGGGTGCAGGGTTTTGTCCTTTCTTTCCACAAAGAAGAACCCTGTGCTGGCAGGGGAGGCAGAAGTACGAATTATCCCTGCAGCCAGAGAATCCTCAATGTACTCCTCCATAGCCTTGGTCTCTGGGCCAGACAGGGAATAAAGCCACCCCCAAGGCGGGGTGGTGCCCGGGAGGAGATCAATGGCACAATCGTAGGGACGATGCGGCGGAAGGGATGTGGCGTGAGCCTTGTTGAAAACCTCCCGAAGGTCCTTGTACTCTGCGTGAACAGAGAAGAGATCCAAAGCTTTTCCCAAGCCCGCAGGAGGACATCCCGGGGCAGGCTGTGCCGTTTTAAGGGAATGTGCATGGCAGAACGGGCTCCAATCCAGGATAGAACTAGTAGCCCAGTCGATCAGGGGGTTGTGCCTCTGGGGCCATGAAAATCCCAAAACCACAGGAACATGAGGAGGTGTTAGTAGAAACTGTATGGACTCGGTGATTGCCCGACATTCGCAGGTTAATGGGAGCCGTACTGTGAGTGACCCTGCCAATGGCGCATACGTCCAATGCTCTGGCATCCATGGGAATAGAGAGGAGTTGAGTGGATATACCCAGCTCAGATACCAGGATAGCGTCCATGAAGCTCTCGTCAGCCTCAGGGTCAACGAGCACCCAGAGGGATTTAGACCAGTCACTCCACAGCAGGATAGCATGGAGAGGAGAACAAGTAATGGGAGTTTGGAGACCACCAGTATGGCCCACCAGCGTACTCGTACCTACTGATGAGCCTGGCCTTTTACTGGACAGGTGGATATATAATGTCCTGAAGTACCACAGTACAGGCAACTGTTGGAGCTCAGCCTGCATAAACGTTCAGTAGGAGACAATCTAGCCCCCAGCTGCATGGGCTCTTGAGGAGACGAGACGCCAGTCCCTGATGATTCCCGAGGGAACCTGGGTGACTTTGGATTCTCTCTGGAATTCTTCGGAAGCAAAGGCAAAACCTCTCCCTCCTGCGTTCCCTTTAGGCATCCATCAATCCTTATGGTCAAGGCTATGGGGAGTCGAGATTCATGGGTAACTCCCGAGCTGCGAGCTCGTCTTTAATTTCCTCTGATAATCCATGAAGAAAGGTGTCAACCAGGGACTCCGGGTACCAGGCACTCTCGGCAGCCAATATGCGAAAGTCTACCGCGTAGTCTGCCACACTACATAAGTCTTGACATAGTTGAAGTAGCTTCCGAGCCGTTTCTCTCCTGGGGACCAGATAATCAAACACCTTCCTCACCTCCGGTATGAAATCCTCCAGACGTAGGCAAATGGTGGATTGTTGCTCCCACACCGTCATAGACCAGGCGATCGCTCTTCCAGACATCAGCGTAATGAGATACGCTATCTTCAAACGATCTGAAGGAAACGACGAGGGCTGCAGCTCAAAGTTGAGGGAGCACTGGCAGAGAAACGCCCAGCAGGTTCCAGGATCGCCAACATAGCGCTACAGAGGAGGTAAGCGGGGGTTCTTGGGAAGCCGGATTAGGCTGGGGAAAAGCACCACTGTTAGCGCGTTACTGAGCATCCAGGAGGTTTCCGTTGTGGCTTGCTGCCCGACTTGAAACCCTGGTCATGGCTTCCGCCGAGGTATGGAGTCCTTCCATAAGGTTCTGAAGTAGCTCCTCGTGTCTTTTAATGGTGACTCCTTGCAGGCAGACAGCATTGCAGAGCTGGTCCGAGTCTGCTGGGTCAGTCATGGCCAGTTCGTACTATAACGACACAGGATGAGACCCAGATGCAGACACAGTAGGCAGATGGTTCGAGTCTCAGATATTTATTATATACAAAGGATAGGCAAATGACAGGTCCAGGACAGGCACAGATCAGTAATCCTAATAAGAGTCAGGCAGGAGAAGAACTGCAGCTATGCTCAGGGTCAGGGCAGGCAAAAACAGGTCGGAACCAGGAAGACTAGAACACGCTGGAGGAAAAACACGCTGGGATGACTTGACGAGACAAGACGAACTGGCAACAAACAGACAGAAAACGCAAGTATAAATACACAGGGGATAATGGGCAAAATAGGAGACACCTGATGGGGGGTGGAGACAAGCACAAGACAGGTGAAACAGATCAGGGTGTGACAGTGCATGACATCATGAGCTAATCTGTTTGATCTGACTGCTGATTGACTGGCAGCCCCCTCTCTGAGCCCACCCCCTGAGGGGAAACATCTCTATTTCGAACCTCATTCGGCTGGGGTGCATGTGTGTGTTCCCTGTGGGGGATCATTAATAATATATGACTCTGTGGTATAATAGACCTGTCTACTAGAGAATTACCACTGACAGAAAGACAGCTGATTAACATAGCTGAAGGACTGAATGGATGAGATGGAGAGAAAGAGCGAGTGAGGGACGGGGGAGAGAGAGAGAATAGAGGAGGGAGGTAGAGACGGGAGGGGAGAGAGACTAGAGGAGGGAGGGAGAGAAAATAGAGAGATTAAGTAGGCTACCCTAACTAACGAGATGTATTAACTAAATGCTGAGAGCATTAATAACATTTAAACTGATCTGCTAATGAAGGCTCAGCAAATGAACAAAGGTAGAAATGCACCACACACACACATATATACACACAAATAGACTATGCAAGTACACGCACACACACACAGTCATACTAAAAAGACAGCTTCACTCACAAAACTGCCATGAGTCATACTGTCACCGTGGCAACAGAGGCCATCTCTATGCAGAGCAGATTCCTCCAGATCTGTACAGTGTTACAGGCTATGCGGAATAACTACTGTGTGACTCACACACCCAAAGGTGCGCAAAGAGGCCCCCTCTCTCTAACATGGCCACCTGTCCTTTATGTAGGGGATGTGAAAGAACTAGTAAAAACATCTTACCATCCACCATATTGCTTTCACCTATCCTATGTTTTCTGGTCAGTGCAGTTGAAGGAAAGGAGATAACCATTGTAAGTGTCTGTAATCTATACAGATATACTCAAATCACTGCCCTGCTTTGTTGGTTTGTGTGTGTGTCAGGCTGTGGACAGTAATAGTCAGGGTGTAGTTTCATTTCGAACCACCAGAGGTCATCTCCAGTCTCTGCCATAGCTGTGTGGACCAGGGACAGTCTTCGATACAACTATGACGGGCGAAGTGGCATGTTTTTAGCGAGTCCAGTGTGGACCAAATGGCTGTGTCCCAAATGGCACCCTTTTAACCAGGTCCCATACAGTGCCATTTTGGATGCACTGTGCTAGAGAGCAGGCCTACCTTCCATAGTGACCAGACATCGACAGTCTGTGGTGACCGAGCATATTATTACAGTATTTTAACCTTTACTGTCTAGTTCAACACATACGCAAATGTTTGGTACATCTGTCATTTCACTGTGCAACCTTTCATGCAGTTAGATCTGTGGAGAGAGTTGTGGTAGTCAGCAGATGCTAGAAATCACTCAATTGCAATGGGGAACAAAATGACAGAAAAAAAACTTGGTGAGCTATATATGTCCTTTATCTGGGGTTAGGGTTAAGGTTTTTGGTTTAAAATGCGTAAGGTGCCTGCCCCCTAGGGTCGCCTAAAGACGAGTGTACTGCTGAACAGTGCCAGCATGGTGAGCATTCACACATGGGCTCCTGAGGGGAGTGGTTTAAATGTGACACCACTGCAGCTCCGAGTTCCATCAAATAGGAATGATTTAAGCGCAACAACACTGGTGCCAACATTTCGATCAGCACTACACCAAACGCACAGAGACACATTTGGGCAGTTCACACTGCAACCATGGAAACAGGAGATTTTTACAAGGTGGCCGCGGCCAATGGTAAGGCACTTTGCTCTCAGCCTACACCAATCACAGAGTGGCCTGCAGCCCAGCCCACCCTGCATAGCTCCTGATGAGCTAACAGAGAGAGAGTGAGAGCGAGACAGTAGAGGGTATACTCTGTAGGTTACGCTAATGGTGGGGAAAATGTGTGTGAGAGAGACTAAGAGTGCCTGAGTGTGTGTATATGTGCGTGATGCACTGTAAGCTAGAAGAGTGTGTGAGAATGTAACGTGACAATGTGTGAGAAAATGTGTATGTAAGTGTCAGAGGACGTGATAAGATGCTCTGCAGCACTGCACAGCTTACTGCAGCCATCTAATTTACACACACAGAGGGTGACACGTAAAACGAGGCGGAAGCGGAGAGTAGGGGTCGGGTGTGTTTATCACAACGTAAATCACACCTGGAACACATTTTTAGCCAATCAGCATCTGGGACCAGAACTATCCGTTGTATAATCTGGTGCATAATAACACTTTCCTGCATGGCATTAAGCTTTCTGAAGAATGTTCCATTCTCCCTGATGAAGGTTACTGCATGGAGGAGTTCCAAACGGTATCCTATTCCCTATATAGTGCACTACTTTTGACCAGAGCGCTGGTCAAAAGATGTGCACTATATAGGAAATAAGGTGCCAATTAGGACAAAAAACCCATGTCTCCATGTGGAAGATTACCTCAAGGAAAGGCCGAAGAACAAACCCCATGTCTCCATGTGGAAGGTTACCTCAAGGAAAGGCCGAAGAACAAACCCCATGTCTCCATGTGGAAGATTACCTCAAGGAAAGGCCGAAGAACAAACCCCATGTCTCCATGTGGAAGGTTACCTCAAGGAAAGGCCGAAGAACAAACCCCATGTCTCCATGTGGAAGGTTACCTCAAGGAAAGGCCGAAGAACAAACCCCATGTCTCCATGTGGAAGATTACCTCAAGGAAAGGCCGAAGAACAAAAACCCATGTCTCCATGTGGAAGATTACCTCAAGGAAAGGCCGAAGAACAAAAACCCATGTCTCCATGTGGAAGGTTACCTCAAGGAAAGGCCGAAGAACAAAAACCCATGTCTCCATGTGGAAGGTTACCTCAAGGAAAGGCCGAAGAACAAAAACCCATGTCTCCATGTGGAAGGTTACCTCAAGGAAAGGCCGAAGAACAAACCCCATGTCTCCATGTGGAAGGTTACCTCAAGGAAAGGCCGAAGAACAAAAACCCATGTCTCCATGTGGAAGGTTACCTCAAGGAAAGGCCGAAGAACAAAAACCCATGTCTCCATGTGGAAGATTACCTCAAGGAAAGGCCGAAGAACAAAAACCCATGTCTCCATGTGGAAGGTTACCTCAAGGAAAGGCCGAAGAACAAAAAAACACACCAATGACATCATCAGCTTTCAATAAACTCATTTATTATTTCACACAATGAATAACATGAACAAGTTCAATTTCATCTTAATAAGTGCCCAATGCGGCCAGCCAGGAAAACGGTAGCAAAAGAACAAGCTTTTCCTCAGAGAAAAGAGAAAAGAAATTAAAATAAAGACGACAAGATCATGTTAAGTAAACATGACCAGAAGCATGCCAGCAGACATGGCTATACATATACAGTATATTGCATGTATATGTGCATATGACATATATCTGTATATGAGTGAAGGCAAATACAAAATATGTGTACATTTACACATACATACTAAGGATATATGCATATGCATGAGCATCTAAGTATTTACTGATGTCTACATGTCAAATATTTGCCATTTTTAATATTCATACAATGTACAAAAATGCTTTATGAATTAAAAATCCATTACAAAAACAAACATATCAAACAATGTACAAGTCTTGCTCCAAATGCAACTGAAAGTCAACTTCTCCGCCCGTCTCAAATCGTAATGAATACAATCAAGTGGAGCATGCTAATAAAGGAAAACCCACTCTAGTAAAAAGGTTCAAATACACTATGTATTCAAACTCAAATATGCCAACACAGTTAAGAGCTTTGTGCTCTTGCAAAGTACATTTATTGGTTTCCTCATCGACGCTTCATCTGCGTGTTCAGCGTTGAACAACATTAAAGCTTGGAAACATAACATATATGTTAATGACTACACGTATTAGTAGAGACTGTGGCTGCTTCTCAAATGACTCCATACCAGCGCACTGCGTTTAAACAGGTTCTGTAGTAGTACACTATGTAGGCTGTGATTTGAGGCGCATGCAGTATGATTCAGCTCCAGTGGCTGTCCTGGACTGGTCAGACTGGTCTCAGTGTAGAGGCACAGGTCTTCCCTAACCACTGATCCAGGACCAGATGTTCCTTCGTCCCCCTGATGATGAAGATTAGGATTTAGGGTTGGGTAAACTTCTACCTGGAGTCATACCAGTCATACAGTTGGACCAGAGTGAATACAGAATCCAGTACATAACAAAAGACCGCAAAACCCAACTTGACCGTACGGGACTGTACTGGACCACGCGATGGGTCTTGTGTAGCGTTAAAGCAGAGGATCGGGACAATACTAGTCAGCTGTAGAAGGCACCGGAACATCGGCTGGTAGAGAGAGAGAAACAGACAGATCCTAGTGGCTTTAACTCAAACATCAGAGACCGACCATGGAATATTGAGCTGCCAAGCCTATAGACCCCTTAAACCACATCTAGATTCATTAGACCAATCCTAGACTACATCTAGATTCATTAGACCAATCCTAGAATACATCTAGATTCTTTAGACCAATCCTAGACTACATCTAGATTCATTAGACCAATCCTAGACTACATCTAGATTCTTTAGACCAATCCTAGACTTCATCTAGATTCATTAGACCAATCCTAGACTTCATCTAGATTCATTAGACCAATCCTAGACTGCATCTAGATTCCTTAGACCAAACCTAGACTACATCTAGATTCCTTAGACCAATCCTAGACTACATCTAGATTCCTTAGACCAATCCTAGACTACATCTAGATTCCTTAGACCAATCCTAGACTACATCTAGATTCCTTAGACCAATCCTAGACTACATCTAGACCACACTTAGACCCTAGAAAGGTTTAGAGAGATCCAGGCCTCCTGTGAAAGGTGTAATTTGGTTATGAGATCCAGTTCAGGCTCATTCTCTGCGCAGTGTGTGAGCTGACACACACACTGACAAGGACAGGTGTATTTTTGGTAATGCCCTCTGAGCAAGTCCCACACACACGCACACACTGCTGCACTAGGCACCCATTGGCTCAGGGGAGTATAGCTGCTAGCCAATGAGGGTTCTTGGTCTTAGCTGAAGTGCAATGAGAGACACTATCATAGGCTGGCACAGGCCCTGGGATCTCAAGCTTGCGATGATTGTTTAACAAACATTCTAATTGATGGATGGATAGGGACAGACTTATGGGGTCTTGCTGGCTCTAATGTCAAATGTGGTCTAAGATAGGTCTGTGGTCTACGATAGGTTTAGGTTTAGGCTATACCAGCGTACGTAACTGAGCCCAGTTTGTATCCATGCAGGCAGAACACAACAGAACACAACAGAACAGACACTATTTACAACAGACAAACACTTCAGTACTGGAGCTTGACTTCTGATTAAGGCAGCACTGCAGGAAGCTGCAGTCACTAAAGTTGACATGAAATGATAGTCACTTTCTGCACAACGCTTTACAAATTATTACTGTTACTATTCACACTTCTGGTTAAATGACTTCATGTTTTATTGGGTAAATAAGACACTTATTTGTCTTTGTGGAAGGGTGGATTCCCTCAGACAGCCCAGGCCAGACCTGATGCATAGCAAACAACTACGTAAGACAGCATGGTTCCCAATACAACTCCCCTGGCACAGCCTGTCCACCGCCTGGGGCCTGGTTCCATTTAAGTTCAGGGCCCCTTTCCCTGGCTCTTACCACCACCGTTGCTCAAAGCGCTCAGATATGAAAGGACTGGATGTGTGTAATAGTGTACGTGATGGATCCATTTTTCGTTCCCATAGTGCTTAACCGAGCCTTTTCACATCTGTTCACTCCAAAGAGCCAGGGTGAGCACAAGGGGCTTGCAACTGAAATGGAATCAGGCCTGTTGTACGTATGGCTGCAAAGGGACACAGGTAGTGCCCGCGTTGTGGTTGCTAAGACACACGTGTCGTAAATGCACAATCATAAGTACGTGGTTTCAATCGCAGTAACTTCTCCACCATTTTGAATTCCCCCAAAATGAGATGTGATGGTTTAAGAAACAAACATAAGGCACGTGCAGAACTGCTGGAGCTGACAAGACCCTCACAGAGAGAGGAGAGGCTTCCCAAGTTTACATTACATTTACAGGTCCCCAATGAAATACTGACCCACTGGTATTTTCTGAAATACTGAAGACATGATAGCTAGCTGGTGTGTTTAACTGCAGATTGAGAATGCTGACAACCCCACACCTGACAAGTCTGTGAAACACACATATCTCTGAGACTTTGGTTTTCCTATTCCAATCTTTACATTTTGTGTTATGTTATTTTTCAACCACTACTCAGACAGAATCTTTAGAGTACCACACACTCACTACAAAACACTGATCATTAACCCTCCTCCAGCTTCACTGTCCAATCAAATCTCAGACTTGGGCTTAGGTTTGACACCATTGGCTGAGCGTCCTGCATATTCAAATTGATTAAATTAATGCACATGTTTCCGAATGGATATTCACCATTGAAGTCAAGGCCAAAACGTAAGGCTAGAACAAGCATGTAAGTGCTGACTTTTGATGAAATGTAAGCGTATGTTTATATAGTGCATTAAAACCAAGGTTTCGTCAAACACGCCTGATATTCCCATGTGTGTGATGGCCTTCTCATACACAAAATAAATGAATGAATACATGTGGTTCCTTCAGTCTGAAAACAAACAGGTCTTGAGTCCCATCCAGGTCTATTTTTGGTAATAAAACAACAATCCCGACGTTTATGGTCTATTGTACAACACTTCTATTTGATATAAGCCAGTACATGTAGATAGGCTGTTTTCCCCGTGGTAAAAAGCGGGTGAAAGTGGAGTATGCTCCTATGTACAGTTAGACCACAGCTGTAGAGACCTACAGCCAGGGAAGCTCAGTCCAACATATTGCCTTTAAAGTATCCATGCCCAGGACAGGGCAGGGGGAGTGGAGAGGGTGTAGAAGGGCTAGTGGGTAGGGTGAGTTACTGGTCTTAGATCCTGTGGGTATGAGAGGTGAGGGATAGAAGGGTGAGTGGGGTAAGGTAGGTGGTCATTAACTAGCTTCATTAGAGAAGGCAAAAAAAATGATCAGAGCTGCACAGTATCATATTATCCAATCACCACCCCCAGTCTGCTGGTAGAGACATGGCTAATGCCACATTCAGATAAAGAGTATTATAAAGTACCATAGTATCTCATACTGTATAGTACCATAGTATCATACAGCATCTTATCAAAGAGTGCCGTATAGTATCAGATATTGTAGCATAAAGTACCATACAGTATCATATTATAGGACGGTACGCATCATTGTATCACATACATGTATGATAAGAGTCACTGTTCGTCCTCAGTGGCACTCTCATTCAGAGTGCAACACTCCTCCCCTCTTAACTCGTTCAGAGTTAAACACTACTCCTCTCCTAATGTTCCTTCATCGAGACCTACTGCAGTCACTCTCCTTATATCCAATCATAGAAGAAAAACAGACAAGCCATTAGGTCAAAGTGCACAGAGGTGGTCCCAGCATTGCTGTCTGTTTGGCTGCTATTGCTGTGTTCATCACCAAGTGGGTAGATGGTAATTACCCAGTTGTAAAGGGGTAATTACCAGTTGGATGCATTCACATGCTTTGAACTCGTTGAGAAACGCTGATTGGCTAATGGCCAACAAGCTTCGTTAACCATAAACTAAAAGTACCGCTATCATGCTTGTAAACAAATTATGGTGTTAAAAAACCATAGCTTTTTAAAAATAATGTTTTGTTGTTGCATTTATTTGCTGAAAATGGTGTTATCGAGGTAAATTCCTTATTAGGTGCAACGATAGTTGCGTTTCCCACTAGTAATTACCAGTTGGAGAGGCGTTCCTGTGGATTTTTCCAGTCGTATGTGGTAAATACTACCTTCCCACTTGGTTTTGAATGCAGCATTTGGCCAGTGTTGGCTCCTCTCACCAGCTCTCTGATAGGCCAGAGTTAATCTATCTATCTGCAACTGTGATGCTGTCTGATTGGCTAGTGGAAGGCCATATCCCCTCCCTCCTCTCTCCTGCACCTCCCCCTACGTTTCCTTCCTCTGGCCGGTGGGGGCGCCAGAGAGCGTGCTCGGTGCACCACCGTCTCAATGGCCACTGAGATAGAGTCGTGATTGGAAAACTCCAGAGGCTGGGGGATGGGACTTGGTCTTAAGCTCCGCCTACCCGGTAGGTCCACACACCTCTCCAACACCGGCATCCCGAAGCCCCTCCCTTCGTCCCTCCCATAACTGGTGGGTTCAGATTCATCAATAGGGTGTTTCCGGGGGCGACCAGGTCGCCTCTTGACGACGTTGTTGCCAGTCTTGGCCTGGCGCTGGAGACGCTTCACACGCAGGATCTTCTGCACGTGCTCAAAACTCCTCTGACTATTGAGCACGTTGTTGAGAGAACACATCCTCCTGACCTCACCGTGGATCTGTTCCACCTCATGACGCTTATACCTCCTCTTACCTGAGAGAGAGAGAGAGAGAGAGAGAGAGAGAGTGTGAGTAAGTAAACAGAGAGAGGAGATAGAGAGAGAAAAGAGAGTTATGTGATCGCACTTTGGCAATGTAAGATATTGAATGAAGATGGCAAAGCTCATTGACTTAACAGATGGAGAAGAGGAAGGGGAAAGAGAGGGGGGCATTTTACAAGACCACCATTTAACAAGATATTTGATATGACAATGAAACTAAGGCAAAATCAGAGGGGTTCACAAGACGATGTCAGCAAGAAAGACTTGGCCTGAATGCAAAAATTGGATGAGACATATGCAAATTTTGCTCATTGACAGAAACACTGTTTTTGTTTGAACTGCTTCCTGCTAATTTCCTCCATATTCAGGCCTACATTGCAGATGAGACAGAAGTAGAGATTCCATCCTGTGCTACAGAGTGGAGAGGAGAGAGAGTGATGGAGAGAGAGAAATGTTTCCCAGGCCAATAAAGCCCCTTTGAATTGAATTGAGAGAGTGTGGAGCTTCCATTCTGCTAGCAGGAAATCCACAGAAATGTCTCCTTCAACCATTAAATGTGTCTCTACACAATAGTGTTTCTACGCATCTGGAGCACAGACTGGCAAACAGGCCAGACACATGCAACACACATATTCGCAATGCAAACACACACACACACACACACACACACACACACACACACACACACACACACACACACACACACACACACACACACACACACACACACACACACACACACACACACACACAGCATAAGAAGAGTGGCTGAGCAGAGGAAACTGGAGCCATATTGTTTCCTTCAATGCTGGTAAACTGGGCACTCTGCCCTTCATACACGCAGCTCCCTCCCTCCCTCCCTCCCTCCCTCCCTCCCTCCCTCCCTCCCTCCCTCCCTCCCTCCCTCCCTCCCTCCCTCCCTCCCTCCCTCACTCCCTCCCTCCCTCACTCACCTTACAGCCCCCCTCTTCTCTCTGGGCTATGTTCCCAGACTGGACCAGAGCCAAAATGGAGAAAAATCACAATCAGACATAACAGGCCCAAACCAGCAGCCTTTAAACGTGCTTTCTCTCTCTCTATATCCTCCATGCTCTCTCTCTATCCTCCCAGCTCTCTCCCTCTCTCTATCCTCCCAGCTCTCTCCCTCTCTCTATCCTCCCTGCTCTCTCCCTCTCTCTATCCTCCCAGCTCTCTCCCTCTCTCTATCCTCCCTGCTCTCTCCCCCTCTCTATCCTCCCTGCTCTCTCCCTCTCTCTATCCTCCCAGCTCTCTCCCTCTCTCTATCCTCCCTGCTCTCTCCCTCTCTCTATCCTCCCAGCTCTCTCCCTCTCTCTATCCTCCCTGCTCTCTCCCCCTCTCTATCCTCCCTGCTCTCTCCCCCTCTCTATCCTCCCTGCTCTCGCCCCCTCTCCCCCTCTCTATCCTCCCAGCTCTCTCCCTCTCTCTATCCTCCCTGCTCTCGCCCCCTCTCCCCCTCTCTATCCTCCCTGCTCTCGCCCCCTCTCCCCCTCTCTATCCTCCCAGCTCTCTCCCTCTCTCTATCCTCCCTGCTCTCGCCCCCTCTCCCCCTCTCTATCCTCCCTGCTCTCGCCCCCTCTCCCCCTCTCTATCCTCCCAGCTCTCTCCCTCTCTCTATCCTCCCTGCTCTCTCCCTCTCTCTATCCTCCCTGCTCTCTCCCTCTCTCTCTATCCTCCCTGCTCTCTCCCTCTCTCTATCCTCCCTGCTCTCGCCCCCTCTCCCCCTCTCTATCCTCCCTGCTCTCTCTCTCTTTCTATCCTCCCTGCTCTCTCCCTCTCTCTATCCTCCCTGCTCTCTCCCTCTCTCTATCCTGCCTGCTCTCTCCCTCTCTCTATCCTGCCTGCTCTCTCCCTCTCTCTATCCTCCCTGCTCTCTCCCTCTCTCTATCCTCCCTGCTCTCTCCCTCTCTCTATCCTCCCAGCTCTCTCCCTCTCTCTATCCTCCCTGCTCTCTCCCTCTCTCTATCCTCCCTGCTCTCTCCCTCTCTCTATCCTCCCTGCTCTCTCCCTCTCTCTATCCTCCCTGCTCTCTCCCTCTCTCTATCCTCCCTGCTCTCTCCCTCCCTCTATCCTCCCTGCTCTCCCCCTCCCTCTATCCTCCCTGCTCTCTCCCTCTCTCTATCCTCCCTGCTCTCTCTCTTTCTATCCTCCCTGCTCTCCCCCTCTCTATCCTCCCTGCTCTCTCCCTCTCTCTATCCTCCCTGCTCTCTCCCTGCTCTCTCCCCTCTCTATCCTCCCTGCTCTCTCCCTCTCTCTATCCTCCCTGCTCTCTCCCTCTATCCTCCCTGCTCTCTCCCTCTCTCTATCCTCCCTGCTCTCTCCCTCTCTCTATCCTCCCTGCTCTCTCCCTCTCTCTATCCTCCCTGCTCTCGCCCCCCTCTCCCTCTCTCGCTCTCCTTTTCACTGCGGTTCTTCAGTATCTCTGGGTGACAGTGTAACAGTACTAACACAGTACTAACTACCGATTGAGAAATGTGATATACTATTCACATTTCTATTGGTCTATCTAAGATGACTTGAAAGACAACAGGAAGTATGACACACAAATTCATTCATAATCTGCCCATCATCGGTACTCACAGCTATCAAATGTCTTGCTGAGGATTTCAAAAGACATAAACCGTTTACTCTTGACTCTGAAATTGTAAACTTGCCCAAAGGAATTGAGATCTTCATCATATTATGATCATGATTGAGTGTTTATAGATATGAAAGATGTGATGGGAATAAAACATTTAGTGTTCTGTAGAATAAAGCCTCCTGTCCATAGTGTTCTGTATAATAAAGCCTCCTGTCCATAGTGTTCTGTATAATAAAGCCTCCTGTCCATAGTGTTCTGTATAAAGCCTCCTGTCCATAGTGTTCTGTATAAAGCCTCCTGTCCATAGTGTTCTGTATAAAGCCTCCTGTCCATAGTGTTCTGTATAATAAAGCCTCCTGTCCATAGCCTCTCTTCAACTGAGACAAAGAGTCATTAGTCTAATACACTAAGCACTGAGTAGCAGCAATTTATTAGGTGCGGACACACACACACACGTACACACACACACACACACACATTAAGTAGCAGAAATTTACGAGCTGCATATATGCATCATAAAAAATGATGACCTTCAGCAGTTCTTCAGTGTCTATAGCTCTGTGACTGATCTGAAGGCAGTTCTTCAGTGTCTATAGCTCTGTGACTGATCTGAAGGCAGTTTTTCAGTGTCTATTGCTCTGTGACTGATCTGAAGGCAGTTCTTCCGTGTCTATAGCTCTGTGACTGATCTGAAGGCAGTTCTTCAGTGTCTATAGCTCTGTGACTGATCTGAAGGCAGTTCTTCAGTGTCTATAGCTCTGTGACTGATCTGAAGGCAGTTCTTCAGTGTCTATAGCTCTGTGACTGATCTGAAGGCAGTTCTTCAGTGTCTATAGCTCTGTGACTGATCTGAAGGCAGTTCTTCAGTGTCTACAGCTCTGTGACTGATCTGAAGGCAGTTCTTCAGTGTCTATAGCTCTGTGACTGATCTGAAGGCAGTTCTTCAGTGTCTATAGCTCTGTGACTGATCTGAAGGCAGTTCTTCAGTGTCTATAGCTCTGTGACTGATGTGAAGCCAGTACTGTTTTGCGTCCTCCACCCTATTCAATAAGATTTGGGTATGGCAAGATCTGTGTTTAAGGTACACTGCTCTCCAGAGCTTTCAGCCAACTGCAGGAGGAAGGATTCTATTGTGTGTGTGTGTGTACGCGAAGAGAAAATCACTCTCATTAACTCTGCAAAAAGGATGACCTGCTTTTATACAAATGATTATGTGAGAGATTGCTGTCAGCTGCAGTGGAACCTGCTGATTAGTGGGAGCACACCACACACACACACACACACACACACACAGTTCAAATCAGGCTCAGATAAACACCCAATCACAGGGAGGAAATGATTTAGAAACACATTCAATCACACAAGAGTGGAGGATAATATGAATTTTAGATCAGTGTGTGTGAGTGTGTGTGTGTGTGTGTGTGTGTGTGTGTGTGTGTGTGTGTGTGTGTGTGTGTGTGTTTTAATTGGGCTGGGGCTGGTCTGTGGAGCGTAGCAGTAAGTCATGCTGGTAGAGTGAGGAGAGACAGGGGAGAGAGGGAGTGAAGAGGGTAGGTGAGAGAAGGAGGAGAGAGAGAGGGAGACAGGGGAGAGGGGGGAGAGTTTATTGAGAGAGAGGGAGGGAGTAGAGGCTGGAAAGATAGGGGACAGGGAGAAGAGAGAGGGATGTGAGGGAAGAGAGAGAAAGAAGTGGTATAACCTGTCTGGGGCAGAACGAGAGATGGAGGAAGGAGAGAGAATAAGGGGGGTTAGAGAGAGGGGGTAGTGTGTCTGTGAGTCACCCCCCGCGGGTCCCCCGGGGAGGGGGATGTAATCTAAGTGAGCCCCTGGCTTCTCTCCCCCTCCACTGGACTAGGCCCCACTCATTAAAGCCCTGGCTGGTGGCCAGCTCTGTTAACACAGCCACTGCCTTTTACTGCCTGTTTGGAGAATATAAATCACAACCTGAGAATCATATATCTCTGGGACCAACCATTGGCAGGCTGGGAGGAATGGATGGAGGGAGGGAGAGATTGGTGAATTATAGTCCTTTCCAGCCATGCGTTTCGTTCTCTCTCTCTCTCTCTCTCTCTCTGGCCAGATGTGCTCGCTGCACTCAGAATACAGAATGTACCAAAAACACATTTGTTCAGTATTTAGTGTTTTAGGAGCTGACTACCTCTTTGTCTGCTATAGGCTTACACATGTTCATCTGTCTGTTCTGAAAACTGGGCAGACATCTTATATGCTATCCATATCATATATATACAGTTTAGGTTTTTTTAAACGAAGAAGAAGAAGAAGGAATTACTGATGTTGTTTTCACTATAGAGACTGGAAGTAATGCAGCGCATCGGTACAAAAAAATCAGATATCTGGAGAGAGGGGGCTGTGTTATAACACGGTAATAAGCCTGTTATAGAGTAGTAATAAGTTGTTATCTGTCAGAGTGGGGCTGTGTTATAACACGGTAATAAGCCTGTTATAGAGTAGTAATAAGTTGTTACCTGTCAGAGTGGGGCTGTGTTATAACACGGTAATAAGCCTGTTATAGAGTAGTAATAAGTTGTTACCTGTCAGAGTGGGGCTGTGTTATAACACGGTAATATGCCTGTTATAGAGTAGTAATAAGTTGTTATAACACGGCAATAAGCCTGTTATAGAGTAGTAATAAGTTGTTATAACACGGTAATAAGCCTGTTATAGAGTAGTAATAAGTTGTTACCTGTCAGAGTGGGGCTGTGTTATAACACGGTAATATGCCTGTTATAGAGTAGTAATAAGTTGTTATAACACGGCAATAAGCCTGTTATAGAGTAGTAATAAGTTGTTATAACACGGTAATAAGCCTGTTATAGAGTAGTAATAAGTTATAACACGGTAATAAGCCTGTTATAGAGTAGTAATAAGTTGTTATAACACGGTAATAAGCCTGTTATAGAGTAGTAATAAGTTGTTACCTGTCAGAGTGGGGCTGTGTTATAACACAATAATAAGCCTGTTATAGAGTAGTAATAAGTTGTTACCTGTCAGAGGGGGGCTGTGTTATAACACGGTAATAAGCCTGTTATAGAGTAGTAATAAGTCGTTACCTGTCAGAGTGGGGCTGTGTTATAACACGGTAATAAGCCTGTTATAGAGTAGTAATAAGTTGTTACCTGTCAGAGTGGGGCTGTGTTATAACACGGTAATAAGCCTGTTATAGAGTAGTAATAAGTTGTTATAACATGGTAATAAGCCTGTTATAGAGTAGTAATAAGTTGTTACCTGTCAGAGTGGGGCTGTGTTATAACACGGTAATAAGCCTGTTATAGAGTAGTAATAAGTTGTTACCTGTTAGAGTGGGGCTGGCATTGTGGAACGGCTCTTCTGTTTCTTGGCTCTTCTCTTTCCTGGCATTGTGGAATGACATCACCCCTTCCTCTCCGAACACTGCTAAGCCCCTTCTTCTGCCACGCCCACTGCCCTCCTCCCGCAATCTAAAAAGGTCAGAGGTCAGCTCTGGCCACTGTGATTGGCTTCTGTAGCTGCTCAGGAAGCTGCTCATTGGCTGTCCGGGCATGCGTGGGCGGAACTGGACATGGTCCATGGAGAGAGAAGAGAGAGGGTCCGACTCAAACATCGCTCCTCGGGACCCCCCTCTAGAGCCTCGCCCACCCCCCCTTTGCTGCTCCTGATGCTTCGGATTGTTCATCTCCCGCCTGTCAGTCAACAGGTTGAGCAGCCCATTGGTCTTGGCACCGCTGAAGAGCCCGCCCAGCTCCTGTCTGTCATGAGGTGAGAGGAGAGGGGTCTCTTCCTTGTGCTTGTGTTTGTGCTTGTGTTTCCTCTTGTGGAGCCTCACCCCTCCACCATCACCACCCAGGGATCCCAGTCCTTCTCCCCGACCAGAGGAAGCCTGCAGTGGGCCGCTAGACGTCCGTAGCTTGGCCCCGGCCTGGAGCTTGGAGTGGCCTCCAGAGTGGAACTTAGGAGGGGGACAGCAGGCCTCATGAAGTGGGAGGGTGGTGAAGGGCTATGGGAATGGTGGGGCAAGTAGAGGGGGGGTGCTGGGGGGTAGTAGCCCAGGCTCAGAGGCGGGGCGTAAGGCATGGCATACGGTGCATAGTAGTTCCCCCCTGCCAGCGGATATCCAAACCCCTGGACAAAAGGCAGCTTGGATGTGATTGGCTCACTGGCTTTGGCGGGCCGGCCGCGCCTCCTCTTGGCCTTGAGCTCGGCGGTCCTGCGCAAGTAAGGGGCGGGGTCACAGGGGTAGGGGTCGTAGGTCAGGGGGTAGTAGTGGTGGTGGAAGTTGAGGCGGAAGATGGAGGGGTAGGGGTGCTGGGGGTAGCAGGAGGCGTAGCGTCGGTGAGACACATGTAGCTGCTGCAGCTTCACCACAACCTGGCAGAGGAGAGGAGGAGGAGAAGGCCACATCAGAACTGGATCATTTAACAGTACTGGATAATAGACTTAGGCAGTAATATTGTATACCGTGGTATTTGGAAATAGCCATGCAATGCCATCTTGATTTCCTCGTGTCGATATGAAAACACAGATACCGCTCAACCATACAGGATAATATAACACAGTCATATGAAATCCGTACTGGATAATACATCAAGTCTACCAAACATTGAGTTGCACGTGTCCCCCCTTTGCCCTCATAACATCCTCAATTCTTTGGTGCATGGAATCAAGGTGTCAAAGGAATCAAAGGTGTTGAAAGCGTTCCACAGGGATTCTGGCCCATGTTGACTCCAATGCTTCCCACAGTTGTGTCAAGTTGGCTGGATGTCCATTGGGTGGTGGACCATTCTTGATACGCACAGGAAACTATTGAGCGTGAAAAACCCAGCAGATTTGCAGTTCTTGACACAAACCGGTGCACCTGGCATCCACTACCATACCCAGTTTAAAGACGCTTAAATCTTTTGTTTTATCCATTCACCCTCTGAATCGTACATATACACAATCCATGTCTCAATTGTCTCAAGGCTTAAAACTCTTTCTTTAACCTGTCTCCTCCCCTTCATCTACACTGATTGAAGTGAAATGAACAAGTGACATCAACAAGGGATCATGGTTTTACCTGGATTCAACTGGTCAGTCTATGTGATGGAAAGAGTTCCTAATGTTTTGTTATAATATACAGTCCTGATGAGGCTTGTGGGCCTATTTAGAAATATATGAAGATGTGCTCATTTTAATGGCTGGAATGGAAAGATATCAACCACTTGGGGTTTCCATGTGTTTGATTCCGTTCAATCTGTTCTATTCCAGACATCACAATGAACCCTGCCTCTAAAACCTCAGTGACATAATACACAATAAGTCTAGTGGTAACTTCATTCTACTCATACACTACGTTTGAGGAGATTTTAATAGGAGGTTTGATATGATACCTCTTCTAGCTCAGACAGGAAGTGCAGGTGGTCGCGGCTCTGCAGGCACTTCCTCTTCCTGCGGTGTTTCTGCTTCTTCTCTTGCTGGGACAGGAAGTTGTCCACCACTGCCGCCTGCCGCACGCAGCGACCCCTACTGCCGCGACTGGAGGCCTCCAGAGCTGCAGCCTCCGCAGCCTCAAACCCAGACAGGTCAAATGAGTATCTGCAACACACAACACCATCCTGTCAACTGGATGTACAATGATGCTACTGTGGGTTCAACCAAACCCCTGGGCAACATCAACTAACTAACTGCCTACCTACCTAACACACTCACTTGCTACTAACTAATGAACATACAATGCATTCACTTACTGCTAACTAACAAACACCCTCACGCGCGCACTCAACTCACTCACGGACTCACTCCTAGAGAGATAGATACCTGCGTCGTGCGTTGGTTCCCTTCTCTGTTTGGTCAGAGGTGCTGTTGTTGTCTGTCCCTATGCCGCTGTCGCTGGGAATGGTCTCCTCGCTGTGTGATTCGCTGATGGGTGACAGCGTCACCTCCTTGACCGATGCTGCCCCCTCAGATAGGTGGGACGGGGAGTTGGCCAGGAGGAGTGGGGGAGACAGCTTCCAGCCGGCTCCCAGTAGCCCCCTGCCTAGGGGTTTAGAGGGCAGGGCACTGATGGGCTGCAGGCTGGGCATGGTGGAGTCAGAGTAGGGGCCGCGAGGGCCAGGGAGGCACAGAGAGGACAGGGTGTGACTGGGTCTGAGGAGGAGGGTAGTTGAGCTGGGAGGGAGGGTGGAAGGCACTAGGAGGCTGTTGTACAGGCTGGAAATGGGGACAGGCAAAGGAGGCTTGGCCCCGCCTCTGTGGGGAAGGTTTTGGGTGTCGGAGCGTGGCTTCCTCCCTCTCTTTTTCCCGATATAGATGGTTCCTCTCTTACTGACATTGATTTGCTTCCCCAGATGCGCCTCAATGGTAGAGGCCATGGCCGTCATGGTGGAAGAGACAGGAGCTGAGGCTGACTTCAGTGCCAGGCTGCCATGTTGGCCGGAGCCTGATAGGATCTCATTCAGGATACTCTGCACCTTCCCCAGCTTCAGCTTCTTCACCGACCTGACATGGCCACCCTCACTGCGCTGCAGTTTCAACCCATTAGCATTGGGGCTAATGGAACCCGATGTGATTTGGGCTAGCGTGGTTAGCGTGTGAGTCTTCCTCCTGCGGCTGAGCCCCGCTGGGTTCTCCCGGGCCAGAGGGCTCAGGGGGGAGGTGGAAGTGCCTTCATGGATGGTTTCCACAGTGAGCAGGGGTTGTTTTTTGGGACGACCTCGTTTGCGCTTGGCGGGGGTGTGGACAGTTAGACTATCTGTGTTGGTGTACAGCGGGCTGGAGGGGGTGATGGGGAAGGCAGAGGGGGCTCAGACATGGCTGACAGGGGGCTGCGGCCACTCTCCCTCTGGATCAGGCCAGGGGGGCTTCGGGACTTGAGGTAGGACCACCGGTCCTTGGTCTTGGGGGGTCTGGGGTAAGGGCTGAGTTTTGGGCTGGTGTTGGGGTTAGGGTTAAGGCCGGGGCTTAGGTTGGGCAGTGTAGGGTTAGGGTTGAGACTGGATCTTGGACTATGGATATGGTTAAGGTTAGGGCTTGGCAATCTGGGGCTAGGGTTAGGGTCAGGGTGTTTGTGGGGGTCTGTGGATGATCTAGGACGGCCAACTGGGTTTTTCCTCACCCAGCTCTGGATCATGGCTGATTCCATGTCGGCCCCACTCATCCCCCTCTCTCCTCTCTCCGCCTTCTCTCCTTTGTCTCCTCTCACTCCTTTCTCTCCCTTCTCTCCTCTCTCTCCTTTCTCTGCTCTGTCTGCTCTCTCCCCATTCTCTCCTCTGTCTCCGTCTGCCTCTGGCTGGCTACCCTCCTCACCCCGACCTGACCTAGACTCACTCTTGTATGATTCCATCTTGTGGCCTTTCATTTTGTAGGACACTTTGGGCTCCGGAGGCCCTGATTCATTCCTCTCTGTGATGTCAGTGCCCTGCAGCTGCTCCGATTGGTCCTCCTGGGTGAGTGACTCCTGGAGAGACCGCCTCCTCCTCCTCTTCCTCCCTTTTCCCTCCTCCATCAGCACAGGAGCACCAAGCGTTGGCATCTCCCTCTCCTCCTCCTCTCCTGTCCTTCCTATGCTCTCCCTCTCCTTCTCTTCTCTCTCCAGCTCAGGGGTCTCCTCCCTCCTGAACTTCTGCCTTTCATCTGGAACTATTGGACTCTCTGCATCTTTCTCTGCCCTCCTTCCCCATGGCAGCTCTGCATTGTGGGTATTACCCTGAGTCCTCTGGGGGTCCTTCCTGCCGTACTTCCTCTTGATGTTTCCAAACAGCTGCTCACTGACCTCCTGTAAGCCCCGCCCTCTGGAGAGAGAGGTCAGGTTTAGAATGCTAGCGTCCGTTACTACGGGCAACACGGGATCAGGGCTCAGGTGTCGATGGGGGGATGGGCTGTAAGAGCGAGGGGAGGGGCTTCCTGGTACTCTCTTCATTGGAGGTTTGAGGAAGGAAGGGGCCAGGTCAGAGAGAGGGCTCCTATTGGCTCCCGCTGGTTCTCTGCTAGGCTCCGCATGCACTGGATTGGCTGGAGGTGCGGAGGGAGGCGTGGCCCAGGATGGACTGTGTATATGTTGGTGTGTGAACTTTGGTGGCTGTGTGTGTTGCTGTTGGGGTTGGTATGTGAGTGTGTGGGGGGGCAGTGGTGTGGTGTGTAGGATAGAGGGCTTGGGCTGGTGTTTTGGGGGGGTGACATCCCCCAGTAGTTGCAGTAGCCCCCCCTCTCTAGGTTCTGCTGCTTTGAAGGGTCTCTCATAGGTCTGAAGAGAGAAACATGAAGAAGACAGAGATCAGGACTCAAACTATTGGAACACACAGTACAGCTGGTCTTTATGGAGCAACATGAACATTCAGTAGGGGACAACAGCTTATATCCAAGTCTTCTATGAACAGACTGTTGGTAGTTAAGGGATAATTCATCCAAAATCTGTATATGGGTAAAATTACACTTACCTGGAGTTAGCATCGTCAGACGTCAATCAGTGGTTCCAGGCAACTGGATGTTAGCAAAGCTGCACTGCAAGCCGACACTTCCTCAAAAACACTTCAAACTAAGTTTGGTATCGTCGATACTCGTGAAGAACCTGGCCATGTTTTCCTCACTGCGAGACTGTTGTTATTTTTCCAATAAAATTCTAATTGTCAAATGCTCTTCTACTTCCTATGTTTACCGGTCAGTTTTGTCGACATCTGGAAAGCGATCCACGTCAAAGTGCCTTCACCAGGTGGATGACGTCATCACTGGAAAACACATAGTGATGCTCTGTGCTGCGGCTACATGAGGAAATAGCTCCAGTTTTGAGCAACCAAATTCCAGCAATTATTTCAGCAGTATGCACGTAAAAAAAATCCCTGCTAACTCCACCAACTACCGAACTTAGTTTGAAGTGTTTGAGGAAGTTGCGGTTTGCAGTGCAGCTTTGCTAACATCGGTTCGCCTGGAACCACTGATGAAATCGGATGATGCTAATACGCTAACTCCAGGCTGTAGCCAGATGTAAATAATGGATTATTGTAGATTCTGTCACCATAGGCCTTCAGACACAACTGAAGGTAAGAGTAATTTGACCCAAATATATATTTTGGATGAACTATCCCTTTAAGAATTCAAAACAATATTGAACAAAAGCTGCTTACAGGGCAATTCAATTCCTGTGGTAAATATATTCAATGCTGAGAGAGAGAGAGAGAAAGAGAGAGAGAGAGAGAGATCATGATCTTCAATCAGTCAGCGAAGGATGTCTGGGTAACTGGATCCCTAACTTAGTTTAAACATGAATACAGTACACACAGTAGTCTAAACACTGTGGTGTGTACCACTAGACACACAGTAACAGAATCTAAAGGGGCTGACATGTGAAGCAACGAATGTGTGTGTGTGTGTGGTTTTGTCTGTAATTAGCAGGCTCAGCCTATGATGCAAAGACATGCCTGAAATGCTGAGCATGGAATAGCCATCATTTCTCAGAACAAGAATAGACTGACGAGTTCCAGAAGAAAGTTCTTTGTTTCTGGCCATTTTGAGCCTGTAATTGAACCCACAAATGCTGATGCTCCAGATACTCAACTAGTCTAAAGGTGGACAGTTATTGCTTTTTTATTGTTTAATTGCTTCTTTAATCAGAACAACAGTTTTCAGCTGTGCTAACATAATTGCAAAAGCATTTTCTAATGATCAATTAGCCTTTTAAAATGATAAACTTATATTATCTAACACAACGTGCCATTGGAACACAGGAGTGATGGTTGCTGATAATGGGCCTCTGTAGATATTCCATGAACAATCAGCTGTTTCCAGCTACAATAGTCATTTACAACATTAACAATGTCTACACTGTATTTATGATCAATTTGATGATGTTTAATCAAAAACAAGGACATTTCTAAGCGACCCCAAACTTTTGAACGGTAGTGTATAGCGACTATTTTTCATCAATGAATAAAAAGCATTATTTAGCAATGGTATTGTTTTCTCTCCCAGTCATTTGACCGGCAACATTTTTTGAATCGGCCAAAAGCTGTCAATTACCGGCTAACGGAAACCATCATGCACACACACACAGCAGTGCCAGAGAAACCAGAGCCTATGACAGCCATTTTACAGGATTCATCTCTGCTCAGTGGTTGCAGGGAACAAAGCAAAACAGCCAAACACAGAGTCACATCTCCTCTACCAATGCGCTTCTCTCTCTCGCTCTCTCTCTCTCACTCCAATCAGTAGTCAGTGAGTGAGACTCATTCTGCTTCTCTCCTCAGCAGGTTGTTTATCTGCAGAGCACAGGCTGCACACACACACACACACACACACACACACACACACACACACACACACACACACACACACACAGTTACATGCATAGGGACACACAGGGCTGTTTATCTGCAGAGTACAGGCCGTCACTCACAGGATGCTCTGAGATGAGTCTGGAGAGGGAACTGTGAGTGTGTGTGTGTGTGTGTGTGTGTGTGTAAGGTGATAGAATGACTGGCACCTGATACAGACATGCTAACTCAAATGACCCGGATATCTGAGAATGGACAGGCAGGAGCTTAGAATACCTTCTTTACTGATATCCTCTCTAGAGCAGGGTCACACAGCTCATCCCCCCTCCTCCCCCCCTGTAACTATTCTCCAGGTCGTTGCTGTAAATGACAATGTGTTCTCAGGTAACTTAACTGGTCAAATATGGGTAAAATAAAAATAAAATACAAATTATCAGTCGCACACAGTCCCAAATATAACTAAAAAAACATGTGCTTTTAATCTAACTTCAAAGAGAATTCCCCACCCTCTCACTCCCTCCCTCACTGTCCCTCTCTCCATGAGCTGTGCATTAGTCTCTCTAACCACAAACTCACCACAGAGATAATAAAGGAAGGATGCATGGCCACTTCCCCCAGTCTGTTTGAAACTGGATGGTTTCTTGGCAATTTTTGTTCTGCCCCCTCTTCTCTCTTGCTCTTCCTTCATCTAATCTCTCCATCCTCTCCCTCTGCCCCACCCCTCCTCCTTTTCTCCGTACTACCCACTATCTCTATTTCACCACTATCATGTCAGTCCCATAGTTCCTCCGGCTCAGTGGCGTGTGAGCACCGCTAGCTGACAGCAGGGGGTGTGAGTACAGCTAAATGACAGCAGGGGGTGTGAGTACCGCTAGCTGACAGCAGGAGGTGTGAGTACAGCTAAATGACAGCGGGGTGTGAGTACTGCTAGCTGACAGCAGGGGTGTGAGTACCGCTAGCTGACAGCAGGGGTGTGAGTACCGCTAGCTGACAGCAGGGGGTGTGAGTACCACTAGCTGACAGCAGGGGGTGTGAGTACCGCTAGCTGACAGCAGGGGGTGTGAGTACAGCTAGCTGACAGTAGGGGTGTGAGTACAGCTAAATGACAGCAGGGGGTGTGAGTACCGCTAAATGACAGCAGGGGGTGTGAGTACCGCTAAATGACAGCAGCAGGTGTGAGTACCGCTAGCTGACAGCAGCAGGTGTGAGTACCGCTAGCTGACAGCAGGGGGTGTGAGTACTGCTAGCTGACAGCAGGGGGTGTGAGTACCGCTAGCTGACAGCAGGGGGTGTGAGTACCGCTAGCTGACAGCAGGGGGTGTGAGTACAGCTAAATGACAGCAGAGGGTGTGAGTACCGCTAAATGACAGCAGTGGGTGTGAGTATCGCTAAATGACAGCAGGGGTGTGAGTACCGCTAAATGACAGCAGGTGGTGTGAGTACCGCTAAATGACAGCAGGGGGTGTGAGTACCGCTAGCTGACAGCAGGAGGTGTGAGTACCGCTAGCTGACAGCAGGAGGTGTAAGTACCGCTAGCTGACAGCAGGAGGTGTGAGTACTGCTAGCTGACAGCAGGAGGTGTGAGTACCGCTAAATGACAGCAGGGGGTGTGAGTACCGCTAGCTGACAGCAGCAGGTGTGAGTACCGCTAGCTGACAGCAGGGGGTGTGAGTAGCGCTAGCTGACAGCAGGAGGTGTGAGTACCGCTAAAGGACAGCAGGAGGTGTGAGTACCGCTAAATGACAGCAGGGGGTGTGAGTACCGCCAGCTGACAGCAGGGGGTGTGAGTACCGCTAAATGACAGCAGGGGTGTGAGTACCGCTAAATGACAGCAGGGGGTGTGAGTACCGCTAAATGACAGCAGGGGTGTGAGTACCACTAAATGACAGCAGGGGGTGTGAGTATCGCTAAATGACAGCAGGTGGTGTGAGTACCGCTAAATGACAGCAGGGGGTGTGAGTACCGCTAAATGACAGCAGGGGGTGTGAGTATCGCTAAATGACAGCAGGTGGTGTGAGTACCGCTAAATGACAGCAGGGGGTGTGAGTACCGCTAGCTGACAGCAGGAGGTGTGAGTACCGCTAGCTGACAGCAGGAGGTGTGAGTACTGCTAGCTGACAGCAGGAGGTGTGAGTACTGCTAGCTGACAGCAGGGGGTGTGAGTACTGCTAGCTGACAGCATGGGGTGTGAGTACTGCTAGCTGACAGCAGGGGGTGTGAGTACCGCTAGCTGACAGCAGGAGGTGTAAGTACCGCTAGCTGACAGCAGGAGGTGTGAGTACTGCTAGCTGACAGCAGGGGGTGTGAGTACTGCTAGCTGACAGCAGGGGGTGTAGGTACTGCTAGCTGACAGCAGGGGGTGTGAGTACTGCTAGCTGACAGCAGGAGGTGTGAGTACTGCTAGCCGACAACAGGGGGTGTGAGTACTGCTAGCCGACAGCAGGGGGTGTGAGTACTGCTAGCCGACAGCAGGGGGTGGCAGGCAGGGAGCTGCAATAGAGGGACTAACCCTGAGCCAGCAAAACACTGACATCTCACATCCACCCCTAGCCACCGACCCTAGCCCCTACCCAACTAGACATTTTACTAGCCCCTAACTTTGAATACCAAATCAGAGATACTACCATATTGCTACCATATACTAGTACCATATTAATACATTACCATTTTGCATACCCATCCAATTCCCCCAGATCTACAGAAGTGTCTATAGGGCAGGGTTATGACAGACAGTTCATGAGGAAGCCGGACAGTTGGCCAGTCAAGGTCAGGCACTCTTGATTGATCATAATGGAATTGATCCTGTCTGTAGACACTTACAAGGATGGACCACAATCCCAGAGCACATACGGTATGTTACTGCTTATTTCTGTTGTCAAAAGGCCTTCAGTCAGTCTACTCCTCATGAGTGTTGAGTCATATGAAGAGTCACACACACATGCGCGCGTGCGCAGACACAAACATTGAACTTGATGAGTCACAGTGACCTTTACCTCCACAGAGGAGTGAGTCACACGTTACCCATGACCCTCCGCTTTAACCCTGGGTGTTACATCATCAGTGGCAGGGCCTCTCTCTCTGTGTGTGTGTGTGTGTGTGTGTGTGTGTGTGTGTGTGTGTGTGTGTCTGACACTGTTACACAATCCCAAACCAACTCCTACCACCTAGGCAGTGTAGATCTGAAGGTACAGTAGGAGCCAGAGACAAGAGGCTAGGAGTGGATATAGGGCTTGGTATGTGACTAACTTAGAGACCACACAGTGTTGTTATCTAAACCAGGAAGTGACACCTCTGACCCGGAAGAGGAAGTAGTAGTTAGTGATTAGTGCTAATCCACAGGGTCTGAACTCTGACCTCTAAGGATAACACACATACAGAGAGAGAGAGAGAGAGAGAGAGAGAGAGAGAGAGAGAGAGAGAGAGAGAGAGAGAGAGAGAGAGAGAGACATAGATACACACACAGACATACAGTGCATTAGGAAAGTATTCAGACCCCATTGACTTTGTCCACATTTTGTTACGCTACAGCCTTATTCTAAAGAGAGATGGAGGTATGTGGGTGTATAAATAGTTTTTTTCTCCTCATCAATCTCAACACAATACCCTATACTGTCAAAGCAAAAACAGGTTTTCAGAAATGTTTGCAAATGTATTAAAAATAAAACTGAAATATTACATTTACGTAAGTATGTCACACCCTGACCATAGTTTGCTTTGTATGTTTCTATGTTTTGTCATGGTGTGATCTGAGTGGGCATTCTATGTTACATGTCTAGTTTGTCTATTTCTATGTTTGGCCTGATATGGTTCTCAATCAGAGGCAGGTGTTAGTCATTGTCTCTGATTGGGAACCATATTTAGGTAGCCTGTTTGGTGTTGGGTTTTGTGGGTGATTGTTCCTGTCTCTGTGTTTGCACCAGATAGGGCTGTTTAGAATAGGGCTATTCATGGGGCTATTCATGGGGCTATTCATGTATAGTTTCTTTATTAAAGATGTATACAAGTAACCACGCTGCATTTTGGTCCGCCTCTCCTTCAACTCAAGAAAACCGTTACAAAGTACTCACCTTTGGCAGCGATTACAGCCTTGCGTCTTCTTGGGTATGAAGCTACATGCTTGGCACACCAGTATTTGTGGAGTTTCAGCCCCTTCTTCTCTGCTGATTCTCTCAAGCTCTCAGGTTGAATGTGGCGTCACTGCACAGCTATTTTCAGGTCTCCAGAAATGTTCAATCGGGTTCAAGTCTGGTTCTCTGGCTGGGCCACTCAAGGATATTCAGAGACTTGCTCTGAAGCCACTCCTGCGTTGTCTTTGCTGCGTGCTTAGGGTTGTTGTCATGTTGGAAGGTGAACCTTCGCCCCAGTCTGAGGTCCTGAGCACTCTGGAGCAGATTTTCATCAAGGATCTCTCTGTGCTTTGCTGCGTTCAATCTTTCCCTCGATCTTGACTAGTCTCCCAGTCCCTGCCGCTGAAAAACATCCCCACAGCAAAATGCTGCCACCACCATGCTTTACCGTAGGGATGCTGCCACCACCATGCTTCACCGTAGGGATGGTGCCAGATGTCCTCCAGATGTGACGGTTCGCATTCAGGCCAAAGAGTTTAATCTTGGTTTCATAGAGAATCTGAATTCTCATGGTCTGAGAGTCCTTTAAAGGCCTTTTGGCAAACTCCAAGGGGCTGTCATGTGCCTTTTAAGAGGAGTGGCTTCCGTCTGGCCACTATACCATAAAGGCCTGATTGGTGGTGTGCTGCAGAGATGGGTGAACTTTCCAGAAGGACAACCATCTCCACAGAGGCACTCTGTCAGAGTGACCATCGGGTTCTTGTTCACCTCCCTGACCAAAGCCCTTCTCCCCAGACTCCTCCGTGTGGCCAGCTCTAGAATGATTTCTTTCATTTAATAATGATGGAAGCCACTGTGTTCTGGGGACTTTCAATACTGCAGAAATGTTTTGGTACCCTTCCCCAGATCTGTGCCTCGACACAATCCTGTCACGGAGCTCTACGGACAACTCCTTTTTTTGCTCTGGCATGCACTGTCAACTATGGTACATTATATAGACAGGTGTTTGCCTTTCCAAATCAATCAAAAACAAATGCACTGTATGTCTGGCGCAGAGAGACAAGAGGGAGCCACAAGAAAACAAGTTTTGGACATAACTTCAAAAGAAGTTGGAGAACAAGCTATGAAGGAAAAATACCGGAATTCTGGTGCAGGTACAGCCAACTAGCGCAAAAATAATATTGGCATAGTCAAAACGATACAATATATAGTAAAAAAATGATATCCCAATATGTAACTGCAGCGATTACATCTACCATCACTATAAAACAGTCAAATTAGTAGTTGCAGTTTAAAGGGTAAAAAACAACTGTGATGCACATGAATGTTATAAACGTGTTGTTCTATTTGTCGTTACCGCATCAATTCAGGCAATTTATGGCGATGTGGATTTGTTTTCCAAATCTCCCGGTTCTAAGACATACACACATGCACACACCCCCTCTGCCCTTTAACGACAACATAACAGACCTGCCAATCAGTGAGGTCAGTTTCATGTTCCCCCTGCTGATGGTTGCGTAGGTAAAGCTGATCCTAGATCAGTTCCTGTGGTCAACAACAAACACACACTGCAGACAGCAGCATAGGAAAGGTACCATACAACACAGTTAGGTGAAAGTGCTGAGATGAAAACAGATGTGAACTGGTACTCCTACACACTAAATATACTTAAAATTCAACAGTAGACCCTGCCCATACTCTCTCTCGGTTTCACAGTCCCTTCCTGGAAAAACTCAGACTCCAGCATGGAGGGAATCAGAAAACTTATTTCAGAACATTATTTCAGAACACTTACACTGCCCCACCCAAATCTGTCTCTGTCTCTCACCCACCACACACACACACACACACACACACACACACTGCCCTTCAAATTCTGTTTTTGCAGCCTTTTATTTGGCGGTGTGCCTGGTGGTTAGAGTGTTTCATTTTCCCTGTAAAGAACTGGGCAGCTGTCCAGAGACAGACAAAGAGAGAGAGAGAGAGAGAGAGAGAGAGAGAGGGGGAGAAGGAAGGAGAGAGAGAACGCGAGAGGAGGGGGAGGGGAAGGTTTTGATAAAAGAATGAGAGAGCAGGGGAAGGGAGGGAAAGGGGAACAGTTTAAAAAAAGAGAAAAGAGCCTAGACAGTCTTATCATCACTTCCCTCCAAAATGGACTGATTGATATTATCACATGAGCAGTGAACACTCTCTCTCCCTCTCTCCTTTGACATCACAATATTTGCCCTCGTGCCCCCCTCTCCTATCTCATCCCTCCGTTTCATTCTCTGTTCTGAAGAGGACCATTCTCCCCCTGTGGGAACCACGCTCTGAGACACACACACACACCCTCTCCTCCTGGTAGCTCCATTCAGAGTGGTGGTTCTCTGTGATCTCTGTGTCTGACAGCCACACACACACACACACACACACACACACACACACACACACACAGAGAGAGAGAGAGACAGCTCCTCAGCAAACAAACACCATGAATACTAACACGCCTTTGTGTCCGCTGCACTTAAAGCGGAGGAGAGGGAGGGGGAGGAGAGAAAGAGGGAAAAAAGCAGAGGGAGAAAAGAGGCGCTGTAATAGTGTTGATCTTGTGGCTACTCTCACAAACCCCCTCCTCCCCCCCCTCTCTCTCTCGTTTTCTCCTTCTTCCCACCAGTTCTCCAGGGAATAAAGACCTCCATTCATCCGCCGGAGGAAAGACACGGTGGAGGGAGGAGGGAGAGGAGGGCAGGCATTGGGAGGCTCAAGGTGGGACAGTCTGTGGAACTCTGTGTGTGTGTGTGTGTGTGTGTTCAATGACGATGTGAACAAGATATTTAAACCAGTTCAAACAGTGTCCAGTGAAATAAACCATCTCTGAAAAACGGCCTTCCCCTTCCCACCGTTGTCCATGACTTCTTTAAGGCAACCGTGGGTATAGCACTGTGTTTTAGAAAAGAAAACAAGCTTTACAAGGCTTTCCTGATACATCTAAAGAAGTCATACGTGGAAGGTGAGGGATGTGCACGGTCGTCAAATGAGCGTCTACTAGTATGAATGAATCTTTATCCTACAAAGATGACTCTGACAAAGTCTCATCAAAAGCCTGTGATTGGTTGAGACAAAGTGTGCAATGAAATCAGAATTGAGAGGGTCCCCTGCAGAAAGGTCGTCACATTTACATGCTATACAAAGCATACTTCTAATGCCTGTCGTTACCATTATTGACAGTGTATGGTGTGTGTGTGTGTGTGTGTGTGTGTGTGTGTGTGGTGTGTGTACGGCCACACACATGTCAGTAAGTGTGTGCATTTATACGTGTGTCTAATCCGTGTCATTAGCATTATGTTGTGTGTGTGTGTGTGTGTGTGTGTGTGTGTGTGCAATTACAGTGATAATCGCTGTAGCACTGTAATTGCCGTTCTAAAACGATGCTCTTATAGCCATTCACCACACACACACACACACACACACACACACACACGCTCTGCTTATATGAAAGCATGAGATCACATGTTAATAGCTATCCCAGGCTATTCACTAAAGAGGACCAGTGCTCCCAAAACGTATAAACAACACACAACATTCCCTCCAATGCATCCCCTGTACTCTGTGAACAGGACCTAATAGGCAAGCTCCAGTACAGCAAGAAGCAATGCCTAGCCACTAAGCTGCTTCAGGCCCTGAGGGATGAGGACTTCCTGTGTGGAATGATGGGTAATTTAGGACAGGAGGGTCAAACCAAAAGTGTTTCTATCACTGTGTGATTCCTCTACTCTCTGTCCCTAGGTGACCTGATAACTCTAGAAGAGGTAACACACACGTGCACACACACACACACAAACACATGTGCACATATACACACAGACACAAACACACGTGCACACAGACACAAACACACGTGCACACACACACACACACAAAGATGGAAAAAGGGCAGGGAGCAACACACAATGGTCTTAACCAATCACACAACTCCCTGCCCTCAAGCCCAAGCACACCAACAATAATGCCTTTGTGTCAGGCAGCACTCCACTTACTCTCTCTCTCTCTCTCTTTGGCACACACACACACACAATAACACACACACACACATTTACATACAGGCATCTTGCAGGGAAGGGAACACCATTTCTGAACACAGGACTGGTTTTCTGTGTGTGAGAGAGTTTGTGTGTGTGTGTATGTGTGTGTGTCAGTGAGCTTCCACCTGGGCACATGACTGCAGCTGCCACCTCTCCTCTCCCCCCTCTCTCTCTAAGAGGTACGTGAGAGGTCACACGCAGCAACATTCCACACAGTCTGAGAACGACAGAGCAGTGCAGAGAACAGGGAGAAGATGAAAAGCCACAGAGCACTACAGAAGACAGAAGTTATGGGTTATCATACTGTCATAGATCCACAAACACACACTGAGCTGTGTGTGTGTGTGTGTGTGTGTGAGAGTGTCTGGACCACTACAAAAGACCGTCATGACTATAGTCATAAAAATAGCTGTGCGTTTGTCCTAAGACAAACTAACTGACAGACTAACTGACAGACTAACTGACAAACTAACTGACAGACTAACTGACAGACTAACTGACAGACGAACTGACAGACTAACTGACAAACTAAGTGGCAGACTAACTGACAGACTAACTGACAGACTAACTGACAGACTAACTGACAGACTAACTGACAGACTAACTGGCAGACTACTGACAGACTAACTGACAAACTAACTGACAAACTAACTGACAGACTAACTGACAGACTAACTGACAGACTAACTGACAAACTAAGTGGCAGACTAACTGACAGACTAACTGACAAACTAACTGACAGACTAACTGACAAACTAACTGACAGACTAACTGACTGTCATGCATAGGTGTAATTGGTGGCAGGGAAGTCAGGCGCAGGAGAGTCAAATGGAGTGTAAAATGGAGTCTTTTAATAAAGTCCACGGAGTATGCTCCATAACACTAAATGTACGTAAACACACAAACATGGGTACGAGGACCCGACGTGCACCTATACAACAATCACACTACACTGACAATAAAACAATCTCTGACAAAGACATGAGGGGAAACAGAGGGTTAAATACACAACAGGTAATGAATGGGATTGAAAACAGGTGTGTGGGAAGACAAGACAAAACCAATGGAAAATGAAAAAAGGATCAATGATGGCTAGAAGACCGGTGACGTCGAACGCCGCGCACCGCCCGAACAAGGAGAGGCAACGACTTCGGCAGAAGTCGTGACACTGACAAACTAACTGACAAACTAACTGACAGACTAACTGACATAAATGAGTGATGGAAAGAAAGAGTGAGGGAAGAAAGTAGAGAGAGGAACAGACAGTAAATAAAAAAGAGAGATGGAATGACAGAGGGGGAGATGGAGGGGGGGAGAAAGGTAGCAGTATGGGGACAGGTTCAAGGGCTGATAGGGCAGCGATGAAAGGAGATCGTCCCACCACACACACACACACACACACACACACACACACACACACACTTGACAGGCGGGCTCTAGCGGACAGCTGATGGGGAGATCTCATTTCACTGACAAACACACTTACGCTTCAAGTGAGACACAGTGAAAGTCAATACTCTGCCCCTCCGCCTCCCCCTCCGCCCCTTTCCATGTCTTCCCTCGCCCTGCCTCCCACTCCGTCCCCCTCCCTGCCTCCCATGTCTCTACTCTCCTTCCCCACACCTCCCCTGCCACATACCTAACTGTCTCTGTGTTGTAGGTAGCCTTACCCATACCTAACTAACTGTCTCTGTGTTGTAGGTAGCCTTACCCATACCTAACTAACTGTCTCTGTGTTGTAGGTAGCCTTACCCATACCTAACTGTCTCTGTTGTAGGTAGCCTTACCCATACCTAACTAACTGTCTCTGTGTTGTAGGTAGCCTTACCCATACCTAACTGTCTTTGTGTTGTAGGTAGCCTTACCCATACCTAACTGTCTCTGTGTTGTAGGTAGCCTTACCCATACCTAACTGTCTCTGTGTTGTAGGTAGCCTTACCCATACCGAACTAACTGTCTTTGTGTTGTAGGTAGCCTTACCCATACCTAACTGTGTCTGTGTTGTAGGTAGCCTTACCCATACCTAACTGTCTCTGTGTTGTATGTAGCCTTACCCATACCGAACTAACTGTCTTTGTGTTGTAGGTAGCCTTACCCATACCTAACTGTCTCTGTGTTGTATGTAGCCTTACCCATACCGAACTAACTGTCTTTGTGTTGTAGGTAGCCTTACCCATACCTAACTGTGTCTGATGTGTAGGTAGCCTTACCCATACCTAACTGTCTCTGTGTTGTAGGTAGCCTTACCCATACCTAACTGTGTCTCTGTGTTGTAGGTAGCCTTACCCATACCTAACTGTCTCTGTGTTGTAGGTGTCAGAACAATTCTACTGTACCAACTACTGTTGGGCTGTGGTTTCCATGGTGAAGCTGCATCAGCCTCTGAAAGGTCAGAGGTGAGGGGTCACCATACAGCAGAGACAATGTGTTAGGAGGCTAGAGTTTCACATTCTGTCCCCAGCATATACACACACACACACACACACACACACACACACACACACACACACTGTGAATAGCACTTGGATAGCACAGTGGGAATGTGTGAGGTGGGATAGTGCTACCACAGCAGGGCCGGCGTGTTGCTGTGGTCGTAGAGGCACCCGGAGCTCCCATAGCCCAGCCGGAATGTTACAACACTCCTGTCATCTGAGGATCTCGTGTCTGCTTAGTCCCTCTGACTGACACACACACACACAAGCACACATGCACATACAATCAACCCCTCAGGGCAAGACAGCGGAGCGAGTGGAGGCCAGGCCAGACTACAGTTGTCTCAACCATGACCCCCTCACATAAAGACACACTATTGGTCCAGTCAATATTCCCTAGCCTGCTCTTCTCCCCACGAGCCCAGAAGGTCAAACAGGGCCAGAGTTAACCTTGTCTATTTGTCTCTGTGCAGCCAGCCTACCAGTTTGTGTGTGTACCTCTCTATCTCTCTCACTGGGGGTGACCTTGCAGAGTCATGCTTTCATTTGAGGTGTTCACATTGCAGCACAAGCAGATAGGATTAGGAAGCAGCAGAGCTTGAGTGGAACTGTGTGTGTGTGTTTGTCATACATGCCCTCAAGTTTATTTGTGTGTGTGTGTGTGTGTGTGTGTGTGTGTACACAGTCTGTTTTGACCATTTTGCACGGTCATACATGCCCTCAGGTTTATTTGTGTGTGTGTGTGTGTGTGTGTGTGGCAGTGGGGGGCAGAGCATGTGAGCGGAGTTGAGCGGTAGGAAGTCCCGCTCATTGCTCATGGAGCGGTGCTTTCTGGCGCTCCACGTCCTTCCCAACCGCTCCGCTAAAAACCGCATCGCGCTCACAGGGAGAAACTCATGAGCTCCATTCATTAAAATCACCATTTAACCAACACCATCTATTTTTGTGACTACCTGGACCTACCATTTGGTTTTGAAGTAGCCTATGGAAACCAAACCATATGATTTAAATGAAAAGTATTTGAATAAATCTGAAAAGGGGGCGGCAGGGTAGCCTAATGGTTAGAGTGTTGGACTAGTAACCAAAAGGTTCAAATCCCCGAGCTGACAAGGTACAAATCTGTCTGGTTAAATAAAGGATAAATAAAAATGAAAAAATGTAAATGTAAGAAACACTCATCATTTGAAATAGGCTACATGTCATATTAAACAGCATATAAACACTCTAAATAGGTCAGAGCCAGACAGGTAGGAATGGAAATGTATTATTTGGGATATATCATCTCAAAGCTATAGCCTACAAAGAATTACATTGTGAAGCATTTGCGAGTGCAACACTAGGTTGGTAGGGACATAAATCGCTCAGCATTTAAACAACATTTTGTTGTATTAAATCATTCTAATCCATATATTGCGCATATAGGCTGTGACTTACTTAGAATTAAATACAGATTAAACAGGAAATTCCTTATTAGGCTCAGTCTACAGTGACTTTGAATTCACTTTTAGACTTTTAGAAACTAGAGTTTGTCAAGAGTCTGTGGCTTCAGGGTCATGCGATGGTGACTGGAGAGCAGACCAGCAGTGGAGAATATCCTCTCCTCACTTGAAGAGCCACTGGGGATGCTAAACACACTTCGGGTCATTCTTGCCAGGCTGGGCAGCGATGCAGCGTTGTTTTTTCTATTAGGTAGAGGCCTAAAGGGTTTTAGGCAAAATAACCAGATCAAAACGGAAAGCTCCGGGAAGTATTCAGACCCTTCACTTTTTGACACATTTTGTTATGTTACAACATTATTCTAAAATGGATGCAATTGTTTTTTTCCCTCATCAATCTACACACAATACCCCATAATGACAAAGCAAAAACTGGTTATTGGGTATGACGCTACAAGCTTGGCACACCTGTATTTGGGGAGTTTCTCCCATTCTTCTCTGCAGATACTCCAAAGCTCTGTTAGGTTGAATGGGGAACGTCACTGCACAGCTATTTTCAGATCTCTCCAGAGATGTTTGATCGGCTTCAAGTCCAGGCTCTGGGCCCCTGAAGGACATTCAGACACTTGTCCCGAAGCAACTCCTGTGATGTCTTGGCTGTGTTGGAAGGTGAACCTTCACCCCAGTTTGAGGTCCTGAGCACGTTTTCATCAAGGATCTCTCTGTACTTTGCTTCGTTCATCTTTCCCTCAATCCTGACTAGTCTCCCAGTCCCTGCCGCTGAAAAACATCCCCACAGCATGATGCTGCCCCCACCATGCTTCACAGTAGGGATGGTGCCAGGATTCCTCCAGCCATGACGCTTGGTATTCAGGCCAAATAGTTCAATCTTGGTTTCATCAGAACAGAGAATCTTGTTTGTCATGATCTGAGAGTCCTTTATATGCCTTTTTAGCACACTCCAAGCGGGCTGTCATGTGCCTTTTAAGAGGAGTGGCTTCCGTCTGGCCACTCTACCATAAAGGCCTGATTGGTGGAGTGCTGCAGAGATGGTTGTCCTTATGGAAGGTTCTCCCATCTCCACAGAGGAACTTTGGAGCTCTGTCAGAGTGACCATCGGGTTCTTGGTCACCTCCCTGACCAAGGCCCTTCTCTCCCGATTGCTCAGTTTGGCCAGATGGCCAGCTCTAGAAAGAGTCTTGGTGGTTCCAAACTTCTTCCATTTAATAATGATGGAGGCCACTGTGTTCTTGGGGACCTTCAATGCTGCAGAAATGTTTTGATACAGTTCCCCAGATCTGTGCCTCGACACAATCCTGTCTCGGAGCTCTACGGACAATTCCTTTGACCTCAAGGCTTGGTTTTTCCTCTGACAGGCACAGTCAACTGTGGGACCTTATATAGACAGGTGTGTGCCTTTCCAAATCATGTCCAATCAATTGAATTTACCACAGTTGGACTCCAATCAAGTTGTAGAAACATCTCAAGTATGATCAATGGAAACAGGATGCACCTGAGCTCAACTTCGAGTCTCATAGCAAAGAGTCTGAATACTGAATATCAGTTATTTCTGTTTTTTGTTTTTTTTACTGTTTTCCCTTTGTCATTATGGGGTATTGTGTGTAGATTGATGAGGGAAAAATGATACAATTATTTCATACATTTTAGAATAAGGTTGTAACGTACAAAATGTGGAAAAAGTCAAGGAGTCTGAATACTTTCCGAATGCACTGTATGCCAGGCCTATTGAGCCAAAATCAATGATGGCCTGTTGTATAGATAATAGAACAAAAATGAACAAAACTTCTAAGAGATCTGATTTTTAATTTATAAATACTTTGCTACAATGACACACTAACGCTACCCCCCTTGCTCCTTTCTGTTAGCATGTGCACGTAGTACACCATCAGTTAGTACATTCAGGATACAGGTCTTTTCAGATTCCACAATGATTCTTTAGTTGTGGACACTACATCACCTCGCTCCCTCTCTTGCTCTTTGTCCTCCTCATCTTTGTTTGTCCCCTTGATTTTGTACCTTTTCTTTATGAAAATATTGAGTGAACTCCATGACAGTAGCTAAAGAAAGGGCCTATAGCAGCACACAAGTGGACTAGAAATGCATGCTGGGCCAGGAATGCCCTGAGCTCGATTGAGCGCTACTGTAGCGAAATAGGAGCGGGCTAGGAGGCCGACGCTCCAGCCTTTGGGAATCTCGCTCCGTGCTCCAGTCAAATTGGGCACGCTCCACTCCCTGCTCCTGCTCCGCTCCACTCACATACTCAGGTGGGGGGTGGGGTAGACACAGATGGACAGCTGGTGTTTCTGTGATGGTAAATCACTCAGAGACACCCCTGCCCAAGCGCACACACACACCACTCTGGCCCCACCCCCTCCACTCTGGCACCACCCCCTCCACTCTGGCACCACCCCCTCCACTCTGGCACCACCCCCTCCACTCTGGCACCACCCCCTCCACTCCACTACAGTCTGGAGCGCTTTTTACATTTTTTATTGAACCTTTATTTAACTAGGCAAGTAAGTTAAGAACAAATTCTTATTTACAATGACGGCCTACTAAAAGGTCTCCTGCGGGGACGGGGGCTGGGATATTTACATTTATTTTACAAAGATAGGACGCATCACGAGAAGAGAGACTCCACAACAATATATAAAAGAGAGACCTAAGACAACAGCATAGCATGGTATCTACATGACAATAACAGGGTAGCAACACAACATGGTACTAACATTACTGGGCACAGACAACAGCACAAAAGGCAAGAAGGTAGAGACAACAACACATCACGCGACGCAGCCACAACTGTCAGTAACAGAGCACTTGAAGAGACTGGCACCTGGTCGGTGAAACAGAAAGGTTTGACCGTTGGCAGGGATGTTTTCTGAAAGACAAGCCGGAAAACACACAGCCCACAGCTCATTTACATTTCTTAAGTAACACACACAGAGATGTGCTTTTATTAACTCATCAAGTCCCTCAGGTCACCAACCGCCACCCACGCCTGGGATCAATTCACACATCAAAAAGGCACGCCACACACCCAAACACACATTACAGACACACAACGCTCAGGGGACCACCAAGCATAGAAGCTGCCGAGACGAGATAAGTGTGTGTGTCCAAATCCAGGACACACTAAGGCACTCAAAATAGACACACACACACTGGACTGCTTTGGCAGCTCCTTATCTCCCTCCACAGATAGTGACATGGATTAACAGCTAAATCTGGCACACATGCTCTGACCACAATCACGGCCCTGTGTGTGTGTGTGTGTGTGTGTGTGTGTGTTTTGGACTGCTTACTAAATCTGTCAGGGAGAGTGATGTAGGGGTTGACCCAAGGTTCATTATACCAGAAAACACACATTCATCTTCCACTACTAACACACGGGCCACACGCATTTACTGGTCTGCAGTGACAAAACATACACCCTTACACACATCATTTATACACACGTCAATCATACTCACACATCACTCACTGTGCACTGTGATGACACTACAGAGATGGCACTAAACACTGTGATGACACTACAGAGATGGCACTAAACACTGTGATGACACTACAGAGATGGCACTAAACCCTGTGATGACACTACAGAGATGGCACTAAACCCTGTGATGACACTACAGAGATGGCACTAAACACTGTGATGACACTACAGAGATGGCACTAAACACTGTGATGACACTACAGAGATGGCACTAAACCCTGTGATGACACTACAGAGATGGCACTAAACACTGTGATGACACTACAGAGATGGCACTAAACACTGTGATGACACTACAGAGATGGCACTAAACACTGTGATGACACTACAGAGATGGCACTAAACACTGTGATGACACTACAGAGATGGCACTAAACCCTGTGATGACTGTGATGACACTACAGAGATGGCACTAAACCCTGTGATGACACTACAGAGATGGCACTAAACCCTGTGATGACACTACAGAGATGGCACTAAACCCTGTGATGACACTACAGAGATGGCACTAACACTGTGATGACACTACAGAGATGGCACTAACACTGTGATGACATTACAGAGATGGCACTAAACACTGTGATGACACTACAGAGATGGCACTAAACACTGTGATGACACTACAGAGATGGCACTAAACACTGTGATGACACTACAGAGATGGCACTAAACACTGTGATGACACTACAGAGATGGCACTAAACCCTGTGATGACACTACAGAGATGGCACTAAACACTGTGATGACACTACAGAGATGGCACTAAACACTGTGATGACACTACAGAGATGGCACTAAACCCTGTGATGACACTACAGAGATGGCACTAAACCCTGTGATGACACTACAGAGATGGCACTAAACCCTGTGATGACACTACAGAGATGGCACTAAACACTGTGATGACACTACAGAGATGGCACTAAACACTGTGATGACACTACAGAGATGGCACTAAACACTGTGATGACACTACAGAGATGGCACTAAACCCTGTGATGACACTACAGAGATGGCACTAAACCCTGTGATGACACTACAGAGATGGCACTAAACACTGTGATGACACTACAGAGATGGCACTAAACACTGTGATGACACTACAGAGATGGCACTAACACTGTGATGACACTACAGAGATGGCACTAAACCCTGTGATGACACTACAGAGATGGCACTAAACACTGTGATGACACTACAGAGATGGCACTAAACCCTGTGATGACACTACAGAGATGGCACTAAACCCTGTGATGACACTACAGAGATGGCACTAAACACTGTGATGACACTACAGAGATGGCACTAAACCCTGTGATGACACTACAGAGATGGCACTAAACACTGTGATGACACTACAGAGATGGCACTAAACCCTGTGATGACACTACAGAGATGGCACTAAACCCTGTGATGACACTACAGAGATGGCACTAAACACTGTGATGACACTACAGAGAATCTGATGCTTTCTAGAATAATTCACAATTTTCCAACATCTCTGTCCGTCTCCGTTTCTCCCTCTGTCTGGCCTCTCTCCACTCTCTTCAAGAGTCAAAACCCTCTCCTAATGACCAGCTATTGTATCCCTGTCCCCTTTCCCCTCCCCCTCAAACACACCCCCGCTCTGAGGGGGTCCCTTAACCAAGCTCTCCATATGCCTGTCTCCCCCCTCTTCCCCCTCGCCCTATCACTCACACTCTGGCCTCTTCTCTTCTCTCTTCCACCATCTGCCACTCCACAACAGAGGGATGAAAGAGAAAGACAGACAGAGAGAGAGAGAGAGAGAAAGAAAGAAAGCAGAGAGAGAGGTAAAGAAATAAAGAAAGAGAGAGGTGGTTGGAGACAGATATAGAGGCAACGACTGAGGCAGAAATAGATACTGAGAGAGGGATAGAAAAAGAGAGAGAGGGCCGCCCCTGACACGATACCTTGGAGGAGAGAGGCTGTCCATCTGCTCTCTGTCAGACCCCCCTCACTTCTCTCTCTCTTTCACTACACACATATTGGACCCTTTCTGTTTAAACCATTCCTCTCCAGTTGATCAGTCTGTATTACAGTGATAGCTAAAGCTGGATGGAGGGATGGGGAGAGAGGAGGAGTAGAGAGAGCGGGAGGGAGGAATAGTGGGATAGAGGGAAGAAGGGGAGAGAGAGGGAGAGAGAGAGAAAGGGTGGAGATGACAACAACCCACGCAACCCGCTCAGTGAGCATGCCCACTACTGTCGCTGTCACCACGGCAACAACTGCCAACCATAGCAGGGAGAAAGACAGGCTGAGAGGGAGATCGCTCTGGGGGTCAAAGTGCATGTTTGCTCTGAACACACACATACACACACACACACACACAGTAGGTCAAACACTCACTGCAAACACTACAGTCCCCTAAGGACCTAAACACACAACACACAGCACTACAGTGACACCAAACTGAAACGGTGGCTGTGTGTGAGACGAGGAGAGGTTAGAGAGACACAGAAGCCACGTGCTGATTTCATTAGAGGAGAGACGGAAGAGGAGGAGAGAAAAGAGGAGAGGAGAAGAGGAGAGGGGAAGAGAGGAGAAAAGAGGAGAGGAGAGAGGTCTGTGACCACAAATGGAGAGAGCAGAGGCCAGCTGTCATTTGCTGATGTCAGCTCTATTCTCAGCGTGTATGTGTGTGTGTGTGTGTGTGTGTGTGTGTGTGTGTGTGTGTGTGTGTGTGTGTGTGTGTGTGTGAGACTGGTTTAAATTACCCTATGAACTTTGACCCTGTGTAACCAAGGAAGCGAAGGAGCTACTGAGAGATAGGAGAGAGAGAGCGAAAGAGAGAGAGAACGAGAGAGAGAGAGAAAGAGAGCGAGAGAGAAAGAGCGAGAGAGAGGGAGAGAGAGCGAGAGAGAGGGAGAGAGAGAGCGAGAGAGAGGGAGAGAGAGAGCGAGAGAGAGGGAGAGAGAGAGCGAGAGAGAGGGAGAAAGAGAGCGAGAGAGAGGGAGAATGGGAAAGACATACCCATTACCTAAGATCCATTCCCTTCTGTACTAGTACACACACACATACACACACACACAATATTGCTCATAATGAGATGCTTGGGTACAAGATGGCTGCTTTTCAGGGAAAAGAGCTGAGTCTGCGAGGTGCTGGGTGTATGAAAGGAACACACACACACAGCGAGATGCAGTGTACGAGAAGAGCTGAGCACACAGCAAGAGATGTCAATGCAGGTTAATGACTCTAGAGGAGACGACCTCACACACACACACACACACACACACACACAATGTATTTATACACGCCGCCAGAAAACCGATGAAGTGGCGTTGTAGAGAGGTAGAGGTGCGGTGTCTCGTTTAAACTGCATTACTGGCCTTTCTATCAATGGCTAAAAGTCTTCAAGCTTTCTGCTTATGGAATCTTGTTAAAACATGGACAATCAAACCAGAAAATATCTTTCTATATACATCCACAATATATCTATACAATCCATATATCCACTTACAATCCCCTTCTCAGCTGCTATAGCCAACAGCAGACAAGAACCAAATTCGTCACGCGAACATAAGAAAACCCTCTTCAGCAGCAATGAGCAACTGACAACCCAACAGTCAATCCAACACAGCTAACGTTTAAAACAACATTTATAACTATTCAATGTCTTATTTTAAAGTATGTTGAACTATTTAACAACATGAAAAATCTGATCTTTCTATCTCTCTGGGAAGCAACCAATCAATCAATCCCTTCTAGACTGCTGACGAACATTTCAAAGTGCTTCAGCATCATTTAAGGCTACATTAGCAACAGGCTACATTAGCAACAGGCTAAATTAGCAACAGGCTACATTAGCAACAGGCTACATTAGCAACAGTGTGTTCAGACCAGTAACGTTTCTAAACGTATCCTTACCCTCTTCCTGGGGGGTCCCTTGTCCTGTGCTGCGCGGCCCCCCAGTCGGCCCCCTCGGCCCTCCCCTGAGGGGGGTCTGATGGTCATCCGGATCTCCGGGGGACAGATGTAGTTCTCCAGACTCTTGGGAGGCTTCTTGATGCGTTTGGTGGTCTGGATCTTCAGCTTCAGACTCCCCTCCTGGAAGCTGGCTTCTTTAATGGAGAACTCCTGTTCCTCTAGCCCCTCCC
>NC_056432.1:32800945-32870945 GCF_018296145.1 Oncorhynchus tshawytscha
AGCTGCCAGCTCTGCCCACAGCTTCCATCTAAGCAGCATAAGGACTTTCCTTCACTCTCTTTCCTCAGTCTGTGTGTGTCTCTGTGTGTGTGTGTGTGTGTGTGTGTGTGTGTGTGTGTGTGTGTGTGTGTGTGTGTGTGTGTGTGTGTGTGTGTGTGTATCTATAACTGAAGTACTTTCTGTGTTGAACTATAACGTTTGAGGGAATGAACAGTAGGGCTGTAACAGGCCAGAATTGTTCAAATCTCACCAACTACTACTCCCAACCCATGTACGTACCTGAAGAGTACGAATGAAAGCTGTGATTCTCTTCCTTGTGCATATGGGTATGAGAGGGAGAGAGTTCACTGCCCAGCCAAAACAACCTTTTAAGGCTGCAGCAGCCTTAGACCTGAGGTGGACTTACAAATAGCTCACACACACACACACACACACACACACACACACACACACACTCTGGGTCAATCTGATTGCTCTTGTAGAAGATTTGGTGCTGCAGAGACTCATACATCTGATGCCAGCTATTCTATCTTTCACTCACTCCATTTCTCTCCCTTGCCCTGTCACTCGCTCGCTCTCTCTCTCTCTCTCCATCTCTCTCCCTCTGGCTCAGTTAGTAGAGCATGGCGCTTGCAATGCCAGAAATGTGGGTTTGATTCCCGTGGCCATCCTACGTAAAATGTATGTATGGCGTCTATGCACGACTGTAAGTCATTTAGGATTACAGTGTCTGCTGAATGGCATAAACTCTCTCTGCTCCCGACTGTTTCTTTAACAGGGAAAGATAGAGGAGGATGAAAGGATGAAACTGCCTGTAGAGACCAGTGGCTCCCTAACAGTTGACTGCTATGAGCTAACTGAGGATTTGCCCCCCTTGCTCTTCAGGCTGTGTCCTAACTAAAAACATTGATTATGTTTACTAGTTAAACCACGCTTTAAGAAACGGCATGTGAGCTGTCCCCCATGGTGCACACACACAAACATGCTCACACACACAGGGACTGAGCTGGATAAAACATTCTAACACATCATGTGAGAGTGAGGTAACATAGCCAGTCTGGCTGTGGTTGCATAATGCCCTTGATACAGTCACACACGCGCGCTTGCGTGCGCACCAGCACGGACGCCTGGGCACACGCGCACACACACACAGGGTTTGGGGAGCACTTAGCAGGAACTCAGACTGCTACAACATCAGGAACTACTTTATTTTACTCTATTAGATTAATGCTCTGTGTGTGTGTGTGTGTGTGTGTGTGTGTGTGTGTGTGTGTGTGTGTGTGTGTGATACATGCTATCCCTGATCACAGAACCAAAGGACACACAGACAGGTCCTCAACATGCACACTGTCATTGAAGCTAGCCTGCTGTATGAGCATGGCTGCAGGACAGCAGATGAATGTTAAACCATTTCAAATGCAGCAGTAGACACAAAATGGCTGTCAGTGAAAACACCTAACCCTCTGCCTTTCCTCCTCTCCTCCTCTCTCCCTTCCCTCTGCCTTGCCCCCTCTCCCCCTCTCCTCCTCTCTCCCTTCCCTCTGCCTTGCCCCCTCTCCTCCTCTCTCCCTTCCCTCTGCCTTGCCCCCTCTCCCCCTTCCCTCTGCCTTGCCCCCTCTCCTCCTCTCTCCCATCCCTCTGCCTTGCCCCCTCTCCCCCTCTCCTCCTCTCTCCCTTCCCTCTGTCTTGCCCCCTCTCCTCCTCTCTCCCTTCCCTCTGCCTTGCACCCCTCTCCCCCCCTCTCTCCCTTCCCTCTGCCTTGCCCCCTCTCCCCTTCCCTCTGCCTTGCCCCCTCTCCTCCTCTCTCCCTTCCCTCTGCCTTGCCCCCCCTCTCCTTCTCTCTCCCTTCCCTCTGCCTTGCTCCCTCTCCTCCTCTCTCTGGCGCACCCCCCCATCCCCAATCTCCACTCTCTGCCAAAAGGTGTTCCTGTACTGATACTTAGCTCAGTCTGCCAACAGTTAGATTTGTCCTTGGATCTCTTTCCTCTATTCCCCCTCTTTCTAGTCCCCCTCCCTTGCCCCTCTGACCAGCTCTTTCTCCCCCTCCTCTCTCTCTTCTCCTCTCCTCTCCACCTCTCTCTTGCCCAACCTCCCCCTCCCTCATCTTGCTACCTTCCTCTCTCCCTCTCCCCTCTCTCTCAGATGGAAAGGAAACAAGCAGAGAAAGCCACTAGAGCCGATTGGATCTCCCTTTACAATAAGTGTCCCTATAATACCTATGCACTGGTAGCTACAGTCTCTGGGTCTGCTCTTGACTCAGGTCTCAAAACAGATTTACAATCACATATGACCGATAAGATAATAGAGAGCTGGACCAAACTTCACCATTTTCAAAATTTGAGAGAGAGAGAGAGAGAGAGAACCCAGGAACTCTTATAGGGATGCCCTGTCCCTGCTCTGTTATAGGAGGACAAAGTATCTTTAGATCCTGCTATGACTCCAACCCCAACAGCACTCCTACCCATATCATGGGATCAAAATTTGCTCCAGGAATCCAAAGTGAATCCAAAACAGAGCGAGAGCCTCTGTTAGTACGCTACTGTGAGTCCACCATCCAGTATGTTGCCAGTTGCCGTGACAACAGAAGCCCCACACCAACATCTCCTCACCATTTCTCAGTGTCTCAATCCAGCACCTGCTACTTCTCATTATGCCACTACATCACTCAGCAATACCTCTATACTGTAGCTATGTCACTCAGCTATACTCAATCTGCCCTACCCACACAACACATATCAGATACAGAATTGGTATCACAAATTGTTCTGGCAATCCTCCCAAAACTTCATTGGGAGGCAGGATGTTGGAAATGCTTTTTACACTTGTATCACAAACCATTTTTGAGAAAATCATAATGGAAGTGGCCATTTCAGGCCCTTTTTAGACATATACATGGCTCCTGTAATGCTACAGACAACATCTTGGTGTAATTACACTTAGTGTATAAAACATTAAGAACAACTTCCTAATATTGAGTTCTACCCCTTTTTGCACTCAGAACAGCCTCAATTTGTCGAGACATGGACTCTACAAGATGCCACGCGTTCCATAGGGATGATGGCCCATGTTGACTCCAATGCTTCCCACAGTTGCGTCAAGTTGGCTGGATGTCCTTTGAGTGGTGGACCATTGTTGATACACACGGGAAAATGTTGAGTGTGAAAAACCCAGCAGCATTGCAGTTCTTGACACACTCAAACCGGTGCGCCTGGCACCTACTACCACACCCCGTTCAAAGGCACTTCAATCTGTTGTCGTGCCCATTCACCCTCTGAATGACACACATACACAATCCATAGCTCAACTGTCTCAAGGCTTAAAACTCCTTCTTTAACCTGTGTCCTCCTCTTCATCTACACTGTGGATTTAACAGGTAACATCAATAAGGGATAATATCTTTCACCTGGATTCACCTGGTCAGTCTATGTTATGGAAATAGCAGGTGTTCCTAATGTGTTGTACACTCAGTGTATACTCCTTATAGTGTGCTCTAAAATATGGAGTATATTTATATTCTGAAATACACATTTTCACATTCATTTAATCAACATTCCAAATATTATTATAAATATCTCAAAAGTATTATTTTTGACTTTGCTTATTTTTATAAATATTGTTTGGAACAACATAAGCCTATTCTTCAATCAGCTGTTGTTAATGAAATTATAATTTTTATACATAGAAATTGACATTATAGGTTATTAACCAATCACAGCCCTCCTGTAGGATTGCACATTCAGCAAATCACCAGCAGAGGGAGATCCCTTTGAATCCATTTTCCCATTCACTGCGTTGGTGGTGTTGATAAAATGTATCATAACTTTAAACTTAGTAGAGAGCCCACTCTGGAAATGTGATGTACTTATAGAGTATTTTTAGTACTTTTGTTATATTCATAGTTTTAATAATGTTAAATAAATGAATGTGTAACATTTTATTTCAGAAAGTAGCGATACTCCATATTTTATAGCACACTGTTAGGAGTATAATGACACCAAGGTGTTTTCTGTATCATGTACGGTTCACAGATCATTGGGTATTACAGTGTATATCTCTAAAAAGGGCCCAAAATGCCCACTTTCATAATGATTCCCCCCCCATAATGTGTGTTACAGAAGTAAAATGCATATGAAACATCCTTCCACCCAATGAAGTTTCTATGTGAGAATTGTCCGAAAAATCTGAGATACCCTAAATATTTTTGAGCCATGCAGGTCAATTTCAACCCGTGTGTGAGTGTGTAGGCTACTGTAATAGAACTAGCATGGAATCGCCCCATTACAGTAGCCTACACACTCACACACTGGTTCTAATTTGCCTGGTCTAATTTCTCCAATGGATCACACTTTATCCTACAACAAGAGCATACAAGTTAACAGTTTATTTGAGAAAACAACCACTATTACACCAATCAGTGAAATAATTCAGGGGTTAGAAGATGGTGGGCCTGCCCTGACCAGTAACTCAAAGCACACCTGTCCTGACCCTGACACTAAAGTGGAAGGCTCTACTTGACCGTCCTGTTTCAGCTGCTATGGTAACAGTGGACAATACCTTCTGGCACTTACTCTGAACAACACCACAGTTAGTAACTACCTGGTACCAAATGGTACATAGTGGTGCTCGTTTCAGTTCAGCGCAAAGACACTGGAAAGTCATTTGTTATTAAGCAATAATTATGTAAGTGCTACTTTGCTCTTATATCTAGCCATGTAAATACCAGGTAAAACACTCCACCCTGAGATCAGATCTTGGCCATTTGTGAAACAGACTTGGTGATCCAGTGATCTGCTTGCTTTGGCTCTCTCTCACACAGGCCGGGAGGGTTTCAAACAGCCTATAGAAGGACTAAAGTGTCCTTATAGGCTAGCCGACAACACCATCGGCCCTTCTCAAAAGGTTTGGACCTCTTGGTGTAATGGGTTGTTTTATACACTCTCAAAGTGTGGCATGTATCTTACAGTGATTTCATCCATCTGCAGTTGCCTTCAGGATGTGTGTATAACCCTTCACACCACCACTTGGACCATAAATAGGCTCACTCTAAAACTCACTCTCATCAGAGGTCTGGACCCTTAATGGCACAGGACGCAATGCACTTGCCAAAGGGTTAGTGGTTCAAGACCAGGCCGAGGCCAGTGGGGAATGCCTACGTCTTCCACCTGCTCCACAACACACGCACACGCGCGCACATACACACACACTAGCCTACCTAGTGAGATCAAAACTCGCTACAAATTAACTGTTTATTTTGAGATATTGCATTATCTTTTTTTAAACCACAGCCAACCGCAAAATAAAGTATCATAAATTAATAAAATCATGTTCAACACACATTTAGACTACAATAACGCAAGTGTGTAAGAGATTATGGTCAACTACTTACCCATGTCCAATGTTGTCGAACACTTGAGACTATTGTGTAAATATGTCATCAAGATCATTTAAAATCCATTTGGTCACATTTACAGAACCGGCGTCTGCACTGACAGCGTCCTTGGTAGCTGTCAAATGGAGCAAGTTTTTTTATACAGAAAACCTGAGGAAAATGGCGTCAACAGTGCGCTGAAAAAAAGGCAAAAATAATTATAGCCGATCTGATAATCAAATCAATGTTCACAAAAATCCAAGGTTGTGATTGAATCAACGTCCTTTTCCTGTGAAATATAGCGCGTAAAAAAAACCTTGCTTACGGGTTTACTAAGCACAAGATTTACAGGGCCACTGCAGAGATCCCATCGCCATGTCCGTGGCTGGTCAGTCCGCGAGTTAAGCGCTGCTTCCCTCTCAATCCTTGACTCCGGGTGAGGATCGGAGCAAACCGTTTTACTGCATTGAAAACAAACCAGCAGAACACAGATTGTATCCGAATAGCCTCCAACCCCACATTCAACGGTAACGTCACTGGAGAGATCGTGGTTGGATGCGTAAAAGTGGGAGAAGGTGTTGGTTATCAGAAGACTGGTGTTTTCCCTTCCCGGTGGGTCGGAATTGGGGGGGGGGGTTGTTCTGTTCGCTCGCTCTAGCTCCGTGTGTGTCAGGTTCGGTTGATAATGATCTCACCGAGAGACGGGACTGTAGAGGCAGCTCGCGCTTTGGTAGAGAGGAGAAGAGTGCAGTGTCGCCTCCACCTGGTAGCGGGTGGTAGACTAGTCTAAACCCACTTCCCTACTAGTCTACACACAGGACATTCCTGATTGTTTCAACCTGTTTCATAACAGGAAAGGTGATCACTGGTCAGTTCCCGTCAATCACCAACTTTTACTGTAGGCCTATGTATACTCTGTATGTGATATCCTACTACCACGTCTGATGTTATGTAAAATAGTGTCACAGTCACTTGAATAATCCAGTCATATTATGACTCTGAAGGCTTCCTCCTCTTTCGGAATTGGAGCAACACCAAACTGGTTTTATTTGATCGTAACAGTGTTGTTTACGTCACTCTCCATGTCTTAACCTAGGCTCGAGCCAACGACCCGAGCACGCATCGACAACAGTGGCCCATGAAGCAGCGTTACCCCGGCTCTTGTAGAGCAAGTGAAACGACTGGGCTACTTCGATGTCTCGGAGTGATGTCACTGATTGAAAGCTATTAGCGCACACCAATAACTAACTAGCCATTTCACATCAACACAGCATTGTGTGTCTTGTGTTATTTTTCATGCATAAACAACAGTATGTGCATCCTGTGCTTCTAGGAGGATAGAATATATATATTTACAGAACAAATAGAGCTGAATAATGATTCAGATAGAACATAGGTTAGCATCTGCCGCATAGCAACTGGACAGTGTGTTTGCATATTGGTGTGTGTTTGTGCTGTCAGGTTAGCATAACAACCAGTGCTGACATTTCCATAAACACACTACACACACATTTATGCTGCATTAGTTGAGAGGATTATTGCCATTTATCTTTTGTGGTTGTTAGAAGCTATAGCAACAGCTACTTGCACTTGTGTCCTAACATCTCATAGTGAGATGCTGTAAAGTGGGATGCGCTCTGTTGAAAAGGCTCCAATTGTTCTCACACATGGATCATTTCAAAGGATAGAATGAGCTGCAACTCTTTAAACCGAAACCCCAACTCTCTGCCATATCCTCGTCCTCTAACCAGAATTCCTGATTCTGTATCAGCTCCTATCTCACCCAGTGTATTCACATTAGGCAACCGGCCTCAACAAGTAGTCCTTCGGACAGATTTGTAGGATACAGGTGTCCTCAATTCCTCCACCCTCAATGGCGAACCTCAGCCTGACTCTGCCGCAGCTGGGTCCGACACGTGTGAGACACAAGCAGGTGGAACCTTCACTTTGTCACAGCCAAGTGCAGCAAGCACACATCCAGCAGGAGCTAGGCCTAAAGAGGAGCCTGTTTGTAGGTGAAAAGAGCCAAAAACAGCCCCCAGTCCATCTGAGAGATAATGAGGTTTACCCCCAACATAACCCGATCTCAAAAGAGATTATTCACACAACCACTGCAGCTATCTGTGGCAGACTACCCTCAACACTCTCCATCTAAGCCCTCTTCCTCAGAGCCTACAGTATGGAGGCCCCAACACATGAAGGCCTGCCATTTCACCAGTCTCTGGAAGACACCTCACAGAGGAGGCACACTGGGGGATCAGAGTGACGTTCTATTAAATCTCTCAGATCCGCTCTTCATACCGGTCCTCTCAGAGCCGTGGAAACGGATGGAGCGGAGTCCCATCAGAGACCCTGTGTGACTCAGAAGCTGCTGCTCTCAGGAAGTGTATGAAGCTCCTTAAACTAGAGGAGGTCAAATGCCAAAACATGGAGAACAATGCAAGCTGGCGAGGAGTGTTGGCGCTTGGACACCCAAACGCCACGAGCTTTCGAAGCATGTGAAACCATAGCCAAATGGCTAGAAAGACAGCGACGTCTACGGTAAGCCGAAAGGGATCTGGAGAAGGCTCAGATGATAGCAGCCTTCTTAGAAAGGAATCAACAGAAAGCGGTGAACATGACCCCGAGCAACAACAACAACGGGTTGAGCCTGACCCCCATCGTAGTGCTCATGGCCTTCTTCAACAGTGGGAGGAGGGGCTTACAGGAGCAGGCATAGGACCACAACCTGTCATTCTGCCTCCTCTGCCAGTGAGGAGTCAGAGGTTGAGTCAAAGGTTCAAGATTCAGATCTGGATCAGGAGGCGATGCCGGTTCAAGGTGAAGAGTCAGAGAAGTCGGAGGTTCAAGATCTGAATGGATCACAGGATCAGTCACCATCACCACGATCTCCTTCACCATCAGCTTATCGGCCTCATCCTACACCGGGGCCGAAATCACCTCTTCGTCCACAGACTAGTGCGGTTCAAACCCAAACCCCACCTTCTCCTGCGCAACTGTGTACAGTTTTTCAATGCAAAACACATCCTGCAAGTTGGCTCTGACCTATGGAAAGCATCCTCTAACATTAACTAACATGCAAATGACAAATGACCTTTTCCTCCCTAACTCAGTCTCACTATATCTCAAACTCAGTTGTGTGTGTGTGTGTGTGTGTGTGTGTTTGTACAGTATGCACTTTCTCTCTCTAAATGTTTCATTGGCAGTGTTGTCATAACAATGCCAAAGCAGAATTGTTTATAGTCCATCGGCTCATTTTCTCTGGTTATGGGTGTGGGCCAGGATTATAGCACTGGTGTGTGTGTGTGTGTATTGATTCAGCGTGTGTGTTTTCGTGTGTGTGTGTGTGTGTGTGAGGGTACAGACAGGCCTTTGAGAATAAGAGGTCAACAGCTGCTCCCCACACAACCAATCAATGCACAGTGTATCATTCTCACATACACACACAAAACACAAACACACTGACACACACACTGACAAACACACACTCACACACACACTCATAGTATTCTGCTTTGGGATGCGTTACCATGGATACCAGATACCGGCATATCCAAGGGGGGACGTTTCCAGCGTAAACTGTTAATACCAAATTACTATGGGGTAGGTAGAGACAGAGAGGGCTGAGAGGCTTTTCAATTCAGTCCATCCATCGTGTTTGTTTCACTGTATTTCCTGAACATGATTACCTTTACATAGGTTGAATGTGTGTTTTATTGATTGTTGGGAACCAGTTGGACTATAGATTCCTATAGATTGCTGTAGTCAGTGCTGCAATTCTTCCCCCACATTCACTACTCAAACTGACACTCTGATGATGAATTACCACACACACAAACACACACACACACACGCACATACACTCTACGGACTCCACAAACAACTCCACAGAGCCTGTGTCTGTGTGTATCTTCCTCCCCTATCTCTCCACCAGAGTATAACATTGTAGCAAATGTCTGTATCCTCAGGCCAGATCTGTAGGAGATGAAAGTCAATCTCATTCTAAACCACTTTACCAAACGCTTCAGCTTTTATGTGGAAACAGCAAATGCTCTTCTGTGGTTGTTGAGAGGGAGAGAGAAAGAGGGGGGACTTTATGAGTTGGCCACGTTTCAGTAATAGTTATATTAAATTGCAGATTTATTTTCAAGAAATACTACTAGATACAATGGTATACTAAAAGGGTTAAATAACTGATCCTATCCCTCACTGGAAGTATTTCAAGACGTGTGTGTGTGTGCGTGCGTGCGTATATGCGCATGCATGTGTGTGTGTGCGTATGTATATGCGCATGCATGTGTGTGTGTGTGCAAGTGTGTGTGCTCTGGGGCCGGAGAGCACAGCCACACGTCTGTTTATCAAAGTGGCAGGAAGTAGGTGTTGTTGTGATAGGACGCTCAGAGACCACATCCTGCTGCATGCCGGGGGAACAACATATGACGGGACGCCAAAGTCAACCATGACTGTACAGAGGGAATGTGTGTTTGTGTTTGTACAGTATGTGTTTGGCTGTGTGTAATATGGTCAGAGCATTGCACATGCAGAGTTACCATGATCTGAACACCACCACTCATAACAGTATTCAGTACTCTCTACTTCAAAGAATCACAGATGCGCAACAACACCTCTCTAAGATGCCACTGAGGTTATCTGAGGGTAATTTAGTCCACCTGCTGACCTGCTCTTCAACTGTGAAATCTACATTAGCAGCATTCCATGACAGACTGACCAGGGGAATCCAGGTGAAAGCTGTGATCCCTTATTGATGTCACCTGTAAAATCTACTTCAAGCAGTGTAGATGAAGGGAAGGAGAGGTTAAAGAAGGATTTTTAAGCCTTGAGACAGTTGAGACATTGTGTATGTGTGCCATTCAGAGGGGGAAGGGGAAAGACAAAATATTTAAGTGCCTTAGAACGGGGTGTGGTAGTAGGTGCCAGACGCACTGGTTTGAGTGTGTCAAGAACTGCAACGCTGCTGGGTTTTTCACACTCAACAGTTTCCCGTGTGTATCAACAATGGTCCACCACCCAAAGGACATCCAGCCAACTTGACGCAACTGTGGGAAGCATTGGAGTCAACATGGGCCAGCATCCCTGTGGAACGCTTTTGACACCTTGTAGAGGTTTAAAATTTGGTGATCTAGTTTCGTTGGTGGAGTTTTAACACTTGGTCGATGTAGATATCATAGAAGAGTGTAATTGTCTTTAGGACTGCTGTTTTTAGTCAAGACTTTCGTGTTTTTAACATACTATGTAATTGCTGTACTGTATGTGTGTTTATAGTTTTGTTTAATGTTGTGTTAGTGTATGTGTAACGGTTTTCTTGCAGTGAAGGAGAGACGGACCAAAATGCAGCGTGGTTTCTATTCATGGTTCTTTAATAAAGAAAACTATACATGAATAGGCTAACAAAACAATAAACGTGAGAAAACCTAAACAGCCCTATCTGGTGCAAACACAGAGACAGGAACAATCACCCACAAACACACAGTGAAACCCAGGCTACCTAAGTATGATTCTCAATCAGAGACAACTAATGACACCTGCCTCTGATTGAGAACCATACTAGGCCGAAACATAGAAATACCCAAATCATAGAAAAACAAACATAGACTGCCCACCCCAACTCACGCCCTGACCATACTAAATAATGACAAAACAAAGGAAATAAAGGTCAGAACGTGACAGTATGTACGTTGTTTTGTCTGAAACGTTGTTCCCCCTGCTGCTATTGGACCAGGTCTCTCTTGGAAAAGAGATGTTATCTCAATGAGAAACACCTGTATAAATAAAGATAAAATTTAAAATACTTTTTTTTTAAAGAGTCCAAGCCCTGACAAATTTAGGCTGTTCTGAGGGCCAAACAGGGTGCAACTCATTACAAGGAAGGTGTTCCTAATGTTTTGTACACTCAGTGTATGCTGGATGTGTGTTTATGATATGTAACTGCCAGAGAGGTTTGCCTGCTCACAAGCAGGGTTGGGTCGGGTCAGGTCAGGTCAGTTCAGGGTCACATAGGGAACAGCTTTACTGAGAACAAGCCTGTAGTAGAGAACTGAGTCTACGCCCATCCATCGATCTCGCTTCCACTCTCACGTTCGCTCTCTCTCTCTCACTCTCTCTCTCTCACTCACTCTCTCTCTCTCTCTCTCTCTCTTGCTCTCTCATTCTCTTTCTCTCTCTCTCTCTCTCTCTCTCTCTCTCTCTCTCTCTCTCTCTCTCTCTCTCTCTCTCTCTCTCTCTCTCTCTCACTCTCTCTCTCTGTCTTTTCTTTCTTCCTATCTCTCTCTCTCTCTCTCTCTCTCTCTCTCTCGCTCTCTCTCTCTCTCTCTCTCTCTCTCTCTCTCTCTCTCTTTCTCTCTCTCTCTCTCTCTCTCTCTCTCTCTCTCACTCTCTCTCTCTCTCTCACTCTCTCTCTCTCTCTCTCTCTCTCTTGCTCTCTCTCTTCTCTCTCTCTCTCTCTCTCTCTCTCTCTCTCTCTCTCTCTCTCTCTCTCTCTCTCTCTCTCTCTCTCTCTCTCTCTCTCTCTCTCTCTCTCTCTTTCTCTCTCTCTCTCTCTCTCTCTCTCTCTCTCTCTCTCTCTCTCTCTCTCTCTCTCTCTCTCTCTCTCTCTCTCTCTCTCTCTCTCTGCTATACAGTTCAGGTAAAAGTGTTGAGGTGATGAAGTTAATTTCCTCTTTTATTTCACCTCATCCATTCTCTATAGGTGATTTATTAACTTGGCATCAAACATCAGGCAATCCATGCACACACAAACAAACACACAATCCCACGCACACACACAAACACACAATCCCACGCACACACAAACACACAATCCCACGCACACACACAAACACACAATCCCACGCACACACACAAACACAAACACACAATCCCACGCACACACACAAACACACAATCCCACGCACACACACAAACACACAATCCCACGCACACACAAACACACAATCCCACGCACACACACAAACACACAATCCACACAAACACACACACAAACACACAATCCCACGCACACACACAAACACAAACACAAACAATCCCACGCACACACACAAACACACAATCCCACGCACACACACAAACACACAATCCCACGCACACACACAAACACACAATCCCACGCACACACACAAACACACAATCCCACGCACACACACAAACACACAATCCCACGCACACACACAAACACACAATCCCACGCACACACACAAACACACAATCCCACGCACACACACAAACACACAATCCCACGCACACACAAACACACAATCCCACGCACACACACAAACACACAATCCCACGCACACACAAACACACAATCCCACCCACGCACACACACAAACACACAATCCCACGCACACACACAAACACACAATCCCACGCACACACACAAACCACCTCCCTCGCCACATTCGCAGCTGTAGAATAACAGGAAGCTATTCGGTCGTTTGAGGTGTGAAGGTTCACAACACAAACAGTTTGATTCTCTGAACTTATTATTCAGATATTACTCATTTACAGTTATGATTACAGCGTGTGTGTGGGTGTGTGTGTGAATGTGTGTATACACAGTACAGTAGGCCCACAGCCCTAGGAGGCTCACACACTCCCTCACTCTACCATCTGTACACCAAAGTATTCTTGTTATGTCTGCTAACCATTGCTTGGATGGTGTTATAATTGAAGTGGGTAAACCGTGTAGTTACAATAATGAAGCCTGAACTGAACGTCACGGTATGGTTATTGTAATGGGTTTGATTGTGTGACAGGTGTAGTGTCACAGTTGTCCCCCTCACTGTGGAGTGTCACTCTGATGACAGGCTGTCAGGTGGAGTTATTATGGTGTTACCATGCACTTGTGTTTCAGTCACGCACATACACACACACAGACACACGCACACACATACACACACACACACACACACACACATACACACACAGACACACACAAACACACGCGCACACGTCTCGATATCACAGACAAACACACATTCTGACATGACGACACACTGACGGCTACAGCACATGACAGGTTGATACAGAGAAAATGTAAATACTGTATGATGACTTGAAATGCTATAGCGGTAAACACAGGGGTGAATGATATCCTCTGTTTGACGGACACAGCAGGGCGTCCAGACTGAGACTACTGAGACACATTCATGTCTTTGTTTTGGTGATGCCAGCATTTGCTGTTGTTATTTATTCCTGTCTGTGTTGGCATTGTTGTTTTGGTTTGTATTTACCCCTCAGACATCATTATATGTCTCATTAGGCCAGGGGAATGGCTGCTTTAGTCCCAGACAGAGAGATATGTGTGTGTATTCATTCCTGGTCCGTCTGATGGACTAAAATATGTCTTTGTACTCTGTTTTCACCAACCTTCTGTGACACGGACTGAATAGACACAAACACACTTCTCCCTCATCATATACAGTGATTGAAAGCCAATAGGTATGTTGGGCCCAAGGTTGGGCTGAACTTCAGTTGTGTCTTAGAGGTAAATGAGGGTAAAGTGGGGCTCCTACAACCCTGCGGTATTGTTCTGTATCAGAGCCTGTCGATAAGCCCTGTAATATGTTATCCAATAAGTCATTTAGCCCATTAACCCATCAAGACTACTGGAGCCTAAACAATCAACTCTGCTACTCACTTCATTAACTTCTCTCTCTGTTTCTCTCCCTCTCTTTCTTCCCTTCACACACACACGCACACACGCGCGCACACACACCCACACACACCCCCGGAGGCTGCTGAGGGGAAGACGGCTCTTAATAATGGTTGGAAAGGAGCGAATGGAATGGTATTAAACACATGGAAACCATGTGTTTGATGTGTTCGGTATCATTCCATTTATTCCATTACAGCCATTACTATAAGCCCGACGTCCCCAATCAAAAGGCCACCGGCTGCCTGTGACACACAAACACACAAACAAACATGCACAGGCACACACACACACACACACACACACACACACACACACACACACACACACACAGGGCCACTGAACAAAAATATAAACGCAACATGTAAAGTGTTGGTTTCATGAGCTGAAATAAAAGATCCCAGAAATGTTCCATATGCACAAAAAGCTTATTTCTCTAAATTTTTGTGCACTAATTTGTTTGCATCCCTGTTAGTGAGCATTTCTAATTTGCCAAGATAATCCACCCACCTGACAGGTGTGGAATGTCAAGAAACGAATTAAAAAGCATGATCATTACACAGGTGTACCTGGGGACAATAAAAGGCCACTCTAAAATATCACACAACACAATGCAACAGATGTTTCAAGTTTTTGGGGAGCATGCAATTGGCATGTTGACTGCAGGAATGTCAAACAGAACTGTTGCCAGATAATTGAATGTTAATGTTTCTGTCATAAGCCGCCTCCAACATTGTTTTAAAGAATTTGGCAGTACGTCCAACCGGCCTCACAACTGCAGACCATGTGTAACCACACCAGCCCAGGACCTCCGCTTCTTCACCTGCGGAATCGTCTGAGACCAGCCATTTCTATCTGTAATAAAGCCCTTTTGTGGGGAAAAACTAATTCTGATTGGATGGGCCTGGCTCCCCAGTGGGTTAGCCTGGCTCCCAAGTGGTTGGGCCTATGCCCTCCCAAGCCCCATGGCTGCGCCCCTGCCCAATCACGTGAAATCCATAGGCCTAGTGAATTTATTTAAATTGACTAATTTCTTTATAAACTCAGCAAAAAAAGAAACGTCCTCTCACTGTCAACTGCGTTTCTTTTCAGCAAACTTAACATGTAAATATTTGTATGAACATAACAAGATTCCACAACTGAGACATAAACTGAACAAGTTCCACAGACATGTGACTAACAGAAATTGAATAATGTGTCCCTGAACAAAGGGGGGGGGGGGGTCAAAAGTGGCCACCAGCTGCATTAAGTACTGCAGTGCATCTCCTCCTCATGGACTGCACCAGATTTGCCAGTTCTTGCTGTGAGATGTTACCCCACTCTTCCAACAAGGCACCTGCAAGTTCCCAGACATTTCTGGGGGAAATGGCCCTAGCCCTCACCCTCCGATCAAACAGGTCCCAGATGTGCTCAGTGGGATTAAGAGCCGGGCTCTTCACTGGCCATGGCAGAACACTGACATTCCTGTCTTGTTGGAAATCATGCACAGAACGAGCAGTATGGCTGGTGGCATTGTCATGCTGGAGGGTCATGTCAGGATGAGCCTGCAGGAAGGGTACCACATGAGGGAGGAGGATGTCTTCCCTCTAACGCACAGCATTGAGATTGCCTGCAATGACAGCAAGCTCAGTCCGATGATGCTGTGACACACCGCCCCAGACCATGACGGACCCTCCACCTCCAAATCGATCCCAGGACACGCCTCGGTGTAACTCTCATTCCTTCGACGATAAACGCGAATCCGACCATCACCCCTGGTAAGACAAAACCGCGACTCATCAGTGAAGAGCACTTTTTGCCAGTCCTGTCTGGTCCAGCAACGGGTTTGTGCCGATAAGTGACATTGTTGCCGGTGATGTCTGGTGAGGACCTGCCTTACAACAGGCCTACAAGCCCTCAGTCCAGCCTCTCTCAGCCTATTGCGGACAGTCTGAGCACTGATGGAGGGATTGTGCGTTTCTGGTGTATCTCGGGCAGTTGTTGTTGTTGCCATCCTGTACCTGTCCTGCAGGTGTGATGTTCGGATGTACCGATCCTGTGCAGGTGTTGTTACACGTGGTCTGCCCCTGCGAGGACGATCAGCTGTCTGTCCTGTCTCCCTGTAGCGCTGTCTTAGGCGTATCACAGTACGGACATTGCAATTTATTGCCCTGGGCACATCTGCAGTCCTCATGCCTCCTTGCAGCATGCCTAAGGCACGTTCACGCAGATGAGCAGGGACCCTGGGCATCTTTCTTTTGGTGTTTTTCAGAGTCAGTAGAAAGGCCTCTTTAGTGTCCTAAGTTTTCATAACTGTGACCTTAATTGTCTACCGTCACTAAGCTGTTAGTGTCTTAACGACCGTTCCACAGGTGCATGAATTGTTTATGGTTCATTGAAGAAGCATGGGAAACAGTGTTTAAACCTTTTACAATGAATATCTGTGAAGTTATTTGGATTTTTACGAATTGTCTTTGAAAGACAGGGTCCTGAAAAAGGGATGTTTATTTTTTTTCTGAGTTTATGAACTGTAACTCGGTAAACACATTGAAATTGTTGCATGTTGCGTTTATTTTTTTGTTCAGCATACAATGTCAGCTCAAGGTTAGTGTCAATGTTACTGCTATGGAATCCCCCATGGCTCCAAACTATGCTAATTTGTATGTGGGTTACATGGAGAAACAGTCTATTTTCAATCCTCTCAAAAATGTTGTCTTGCCTAACATCATTATTTGGAAACGGTATATTAATGATATTTTTGTTCTATGGAGGGGTGATGCAAAACAGCTCCAGGCTTTCCATGCTTTTCTTAACTCCTGTTCTGAGCATTTGAGATTTACTATGCAATCTGATACATGTCAAATCAGTTTTCTTGATCTTCTGATCTTGTGTGAAGATAATGTTCTATTCGCTGATCTTTACAGGAAACCTACTGATTGTAACAGTTTGTTGAGGGCTGAAAAAATAGTCTGCCCCACAGCCAATTCTGTCAAATCAAAAGAATTTGCAAAAATTTGCAAAAAACGATCCGATTTCGACAGAAATATGGCTGAGAAGCAGAAGAAAATTCAAGGAGAGGGGGTACAAAAATGTCCAGATTAATACTGCCATTAAGAATTCCTGATCTGTCATTGAAAAATTAAAAACAAAACGAGACATGACATGACCTTTTTCAAGGTCAGTCTCGCAAAAATAAGCATTCTTGCGTTCTAACTACCTGCTATTCAAAGTGCTCTGAACAAATTAAAGGAATTGTTTACAAACATTGGCACATTCTAAGATCCGATGATAGTATCTGTAATGTGTTTTCGGACCTTCCTTTGGTCCTATTCTCGCGGGGCAGAAATCTCAGAGATCAATTGGTAAACTCTGATTTACCACCCCAAGATATCCCTCCTACCATGTCGATTTGTGCCCCTACTGGATGGAAACTACAAGTGTAATGGCTGTGCTCAATGCAATGGCACTTATAAATGTGAATCCTTCAAACACCCCCAAACAGGGAAACAGATCCCAATCAAAGGTGTTATCTTGTGCGCCACTAAGGCAGTTATTTATCTAATAACTTGTCCTTGTGGTAAAACTATGTGGGTAAAACAAAGCGTGAATTAAAAGTACGAATCTCGGAGCATCGTAGCACCATTAGGTGCAAAAACTCGGCTTACCCACTTTTCGGCCCACTTTTTGGAAGCAAACCACTAGATTTCGTCTCTATGTTATATTGGAATCGAACATGTCACCCTCCCTAGGAGAGGGGGTGACCTCAATAATTTATTGTTAAAACGAGAGGCTGCCTGGATCTTTAATTTAAAGACCATTGCTCCCTTCGGTCTCAACGTAGACTTTGATCTGAAGCCATTCTTGTGATTATTGTGATTTTGCTATTTTAATATATGAGAATTAACCAATGATATCAGGCCACATCCGGCCATGATTACAGATACCTGTGTGTGTCTTTTGACACTATATAAACGAGTCACCCCGCAGTGTTTGTCATTATACCCTGATGAAGACAGCTTGTCGACGTTAAGGCTAATCTGAAGATGGTGCTGGCTAAAGCTAAAACTGGCGAGTGTTAGAGAGTATAGAGATATTGTTATCCACGTCGGCACCAACGATGTTAGGATGAAACAGTCAGAGGTCACCAAATGCAACATAGCTTCAGCGTGTAAATCAGCTAGAAAGATGTGTCGGCATCGAGTAATTGTCTCTGTCCCCCTCCCAGTTAGGGGGAGTGATGAGCTCTACAGCAGTCTCACAACTCAATCGCTGGTTGAAAACTGTTTTCTGCCCCTCCCAAAAGATAGAATGTGTAGGTAATTGGCCCTCCTTCTGGGACTCACCCACTAACAGGACCAAGCCTGGCCTGCTGAGGAGTGACGGACTCCATCCTAGCTGGAGGGGTGCTCTCATCTTATCTATCAACATAGACAGGGCTCTAACTCCTCTAGCTCCACAATGAAATAGGGTGCAGGCCAGGCAGCAGGCTGTTAGCCGGCCTGCCAGCATAGTGGAGTCTGCTACTAGCACAGTCAGTGTAGCCAGCGCAGCTATCCCCATTGAGACCGTGTCTGTGCCTCGACCTGGGTTGGGCAAAACTAAACATGGCGGTGTTCACCTTAGCATTCTCACTAGGATAAAGACCTCCTCCATTCCTGTCATTATTGAAAGAGATCGTAATACCTCACATCTCAAAATAGGGCTACTTAATGTTAGATCCCTTACTTCAAAGGCAATTAAAGTCAATGAACTAATCACTGATCATAATCTTGATGTGATTGGCCTGACTGAAACATGGCTTAAGCCTGATGAATTTACTGTGTTAAATGAGGCCTCACCTCCTGGTTACACTAGTGACCATATCCCCCGTGCATCCCGCAAAGGCGGAGGTGTTGCTAACATTTACGATGGCAAATTTCAATTTAGTCTTTTGAGCTTCTAGTCATGAAATCTATGCAGCCTACTCAATCACTTTTTATAGCTACTGTTTCCAGGCCTCCTGGGCCATATACAGCGTTCCTCATTGAGTTCCCTGAATTCCTATCGGACCTTGTAGTCATAGCAGATAATATTCTAATTTTTGGTGACTTTGATATTCACATGGAAAAGTCCACAGATCCACTCCAAAAGGCTTTCGGAGCCATCATCGACTCAGTGGGTTTTGTCCAACATGTCTCTGGACCTACTCACTGTCACAGTCATACTCTGGACCTAGTTTTGTCCCATGGAATAAATGTTGTGGATCTTAATGTTTTTCCTCATAATCCTGGACTATCGGACCACCATTTTATGCAATTGCAACAAATAATCTGCTCAGACCACAACCAAGGAGCATCAAAAGTCATGCTATAAATTCCCAGACAACACAAAGATTCCTTGATATCCTTCCAGACTCCCTCTGCCCACCCAAGGACGTAAGACGGCAAAAATCAGTTAACCACCTAACTGAGGAACTCAATTTAACCTTGCGCAATACCCTAGATGCAGTTGCACCCCTAAAAACTAAAAATATTTCTCATAAGAAACTAGCTCCCTGGTATACAGAAAATACCCGAGCTCTGAAGCAAGCTTCCAGAAAATTGGAACGGAAATGGCGCCACACCAAACTGAAAGTCTTCCGATTAGCTTGGAGAGACAGTACCGTGCAGTATCGAAGAGCCCTTACTGCTGCTCGATCATCCTATTTTTCTAACTTAATTGAGGAAAATAAGAACAATCCGAAATTTATTTTTTATACTGTCGCAAGCTAACTAAAAAGCAGCATTCCCCAAGTGAGGATGGCTTTCATTTCAGCAGTAATAAATTCATGAACTTCTTTGAGGAAAAGATCATGATTATTAGAAAGCAAATTACGGACTCCTCTTTAAATCTGCATATTCATTCAAAGCTCAGTTGTCCTGAGTCTGCACAACTCTGCCAGGACCTAGGATCAAGAGAGACACACAAGTGTTTTAGTACTATATCTCTTGACACAATGATTAAAATAATCATGGCCTCTAAACCTTCAAGCTGCATACTGGACCCTATTCCAACTAAACTACTGAAAGAGCTGCTTCCTGTGCCCTTGCCCTCCTATGTTGAACATAATAAACGGCTCTTTATCCACCGGATGTGTACCAAACTCACTAAAAGTGGCAGTAATAAAGCCTCTCTTGAAAAAGCCAAACCTTAACGCAGAAAATACAAAAAAACTATCGGCCTATATCGAATCTTCCATTCCTCTCAATTTTTTTTAGAAAAGGCTGTTCCGCAGCAACTCACTGCCTTCCTGAAGACAAACAATGTATACGAAATGCTTCAGTCTGGTTTTAGACCCCATCATAGCACTGAGACTGCACTTGTGAAGGTGGTAAATGACCTTTTAATGGCATCAGACTGAGGATCTGCATCTGTCCTCGTGCTCCTAGACCTTTGTGCTGCTTTTGATACCATCGATCACCACATTCTTTTGGAGAGATTGGAAACCCAAATTGGTCTACACGGACAAGTTCTGGCCTGGTTTAGATCTTATCGGTCGGAAAGATATCAGTTTGTCTCTGTGATTGGTTTGCCCTCTGACAAATCAACAGTACATTTCGGTGTTCCTCAAGGTTCCGTTTTAGGACCAGTATTGTTTTCACTATATATTTTACCTCTTGGGGATGTCATTCGAAAACATAATGTTAACTTTCACTGCTATGCGGATCACACACAGCTGTACATTTCAATGAAACATGTTGAAGCCCCAAAATTGCCCTCGCTAGAAGCCTGTGTTTCAGACATAAGGAAGTGGATGGCAGCAAACTTTTTACATTTAAACTCAGACAAAACAGAGATGCTTGTTCTAGGTCCCAAGAAACAAAGAGATCTTCTGTTGAATCTGACAATTAATCTTAATGGTTGTACAGTCGTCTCAAAGAAAACTGTGAAGGACCTCGGCGTTACTCTGGACCCTGATCTCTCTTTTGACGAACATATCAAGACTGTTTCAAGGACAGCTTTTTTCTATGTTATCTATGTAACATTGCAAAAATCAGAAACTTTCTGTACAAAAGTGATGCAGAAAAATTTATCCATGCTTTTGTTACTTCTAGGTTAGACTACTGCAATGCAGTATCATATTACTCCAGTGCTAGCCTCCCTACACTGGCTTCCTGTCAAGGCAAGGGCTGATTTCAAGGTTTTACTGCTAACCTACAAAGCATTACATGGGCTTGCTCCTACCTATCTCTCTGTTTTGGTCCTGCCGTACATACCTACACGTATGCTACCGTCACAAGACGTAGGCCTCCTAATTGTCCCTATAATTTCTAAGCAAACAGCTGGAGGCAGGGCTTTCTCCTATAGAGCTCCATTTTTATGGAATGGTCTGCCTACCCAAATCAAATCAAATCAAATGTATTTATATAGCCCTTCGTACATCAGCTGATATCTCAAAGTGCTGTACAGAAACCCAGCCTAAAACCCCAAACAGAAAGCAATGCAGGTGTAGAAGACCTGTACCCATGTGAGAGACGCAAACTCGGTCTTAACCTTTAAGTCTTTACTGAAGACTCATCTCTTCAGTGGGTCTTATGATTGAGTGTAGTCTGGCCCAGGAGTGTGAAGGTGAACGGAAAGGCTCTGGAGCAACGAACCGCCCTTGCTGTCTCTGTCCGGTTTCTCTCTTTCCACTGGGATTCTCTGCCTCTAACCCTATTACAGGGGCTGAGTCACTGGCTTACTGGTGCTCTTTCATGCCGTCCCTAGGAGGGGTGCGTCACTTGAGTGGGTTGAGTCACTGATGTGATCTTCCTGTCTGGGTTGGCGCCCCCCTTGGGTTGTGCCGTGGCGGAGATATTTGTGGGCTATACTCGGCCTTGTCTCAGGATGGTAAGTTGGTGGTTGAAGATATCCCTCTCGTGGTGTAGGGGCTGTGCTTTGGCAAAGTTGGTGGGGTTATATCCTTCCTGTTTGGCCCTGTCCGGGGGTATCATCGGATGGGGCCACAGTGTCTCCTGACCCCTCCTGTTTCAGCCTCCAGTATTTATGCTGCAGTAGTTTATGTGTCAGGGGGCTAGGGTCAGTTTGTTATATCTGGAGTACTTCTCCTGTCTTTTCCGGTGTCCTGTGCGAACTTAAGTATGCTCTCTCTAATTCTCTCTTTCTCTCTTTCTTTCTCTCTCTCGGAGGACCTGAGCCCTAGGACCATGCCTCAGGACTACCTGGAATGATGACTCCTTGCTGTCCCCAGTCCACCTGGCCGTGCTGCTGCTCCAGTTTCAACTCTTCTGCCTGCGGCTATGGAATCCTGACCTGTTCACCGGACGTGCTACCTGTCCCAGACCTATTATTTGACCATGCTGGTCATTTATGAACATTTGAACATCTTGGCCATGTTCTGTTATAATCTCCACCCGGCACAGCCAGAAGAGGACTGGCCACCCTCATAGCCTGGGTCCTCTCTAGGTTTCTTCCTAGGTTTTGGCCTTTCTAGGGAGTTTTTCCTAGCCAACGTGCTTCAACACCTGCATTGCTTGCTGTTTGGGGTTTTAGGCTGGGTTTCTGTACAGCACTTTGAGATATCAGCTGATGTACGAAGGGCTATATAAATAAATTTGATTTGATTTGTCTCTCGAAACGTTGGACATTACATTTTTACATCTGAGCTCCTAGAGTGTGCGGCTCTCCTTTATTTTCTAGTGTCAATATTCACAGACAAACAGCTCGGTCTGTCTCAGTATAATAGTGTAGCCTACGTCAGTGCAGTATCCATTTGTTTCTGTAACTTGGTGACATTATTCACTAATGAAAATAAACAATCTATACTGACAGAGAGGTATATTTTTGGGGTCATTTAAATATTGACTGGCTTTCATCAAGCTGCCCACTCAAGAAAAACCTTCAAACTGTAACCAGTGCCTTCAACCTGGTTCAGGTTATCAGTCAACCTACCAGGGTAGTTACAAACAGCACAGGAATGAAATCCATGTGTTGATCACAACTTTACTAATGCTGCAGAAATTAGCTTTAAGGAAGTATCTAAATCCAACGGATGTAGTGATCACAATATAGCAGCCATATCTAGGACAACCAAAGTTCCAAAGGCTGGGCCCAATATAGTGTAGAAGAGGTCATACAAGAAGTTTTGTAAAGTTGGTGATGCAAATAATATTTCTTTGTCTGTTTTGTGTAATGAGGAGCAACCAGACATTGCGCTTATGAAATTGCACTTATGAAACATTTATGAAATTGCTTATTCCAGTTACTAATAAGCATGCACCCATTAAGAAAATGACTGTAAAAACTGTTAAATCCCTGTGGATTGATGAGGAATTAAAAAATTGCATGTTTGAGAAGGATGAGGCAAAAGGAATGGGAAATAAGTCTGGCTGCACAACCGATAGGAAAACGTACTGCAAATGGAGAAATCAAGAGACTAAACGGAATAAAATTAAGAATAAACTATACTATGAAACAAAGATACATTTTATAAAGAATTATAGTAAAAATGAAATTATGGGCAAAAAGGCAAACTCAGCTCCATCATTTATCGTATCAGATGGCTCATTCATCACAAAACCCACAGATATTTTGTGATTGGCAAACTTCAGCATGACATGCAACAAACGCTGACACTACACATCCAACACATCCAAGTATAACTGATCAAATAATGAAAGACAAGCATTGTAATTTAGAATTCCGTAAAGTGAGTGTGGAAGAGGTGAACAAATGATTGTCTATCAACAATGACAAGACACCGGGGTCTGACAACTTGGATGGAAAATTACTGAGGATCCTATTTGCCATATCTTCAATCTAAGCCTACTAGAAATTGTGTGCCCTCAGGTCTGGATGGAAGCAAGAGTAATTCCGCTACGCAAGAAAAGTAAAGCCCCCTACTGGCTCAAATAGCCAACCAATCAGCCTGTTACCAACCCTTCGTAAACTTTTGGAAAAAATTGTGTTTTACCAGATGCAATGATATTTTACTGTAAACAAATTGACAACAGACTTTCAGCCCGCGTATAGGGAAGGACATTCAACAAGCATGGCACTTACACAAATGACTGATGATTGGCTGAGAGATATTGATGATAAAACTATTGTGGGAGCTGTTTTGTTAGACTTCAGTGCGTTTTTTTACATTATTGATCATAGTCTACTGATGGTAAAATGTATGTGTTATGGCTTTACACCCCCTGCTATAATGTAGATAAATAGTTACTTGTCTAGGCATACCTAAGTGGCACAGCAGCATAACGCACTGCATCACAGTTCTTGAGGCATCTTTACAGCCCCGGGTTCGATCCCAGGCTGTGTCACAGCCGGCCATGAACAGGAGACCCATGAGGTGGCGTACAACTGGCCCAGCGTTGTCCGAGTCAGGTGAGTCAGGTGAGTGTTTGGCTGGCCGGGATTTCCTTGCCCCATTGCGCTCTAGTGACTCCTTGTGGCAGGACAGGCACCTGCAAGCTGACTCCGGTCGCCAGCTGTACAGTGTTTCCTCCGACCCATTGATGCGGCTGGCTTCCGGGTTAAGCAAGCAGTGTGTCAAGAAGCAAGTCAGCTTGGCAGGGTCGTGTTTCGGAGGACACACGGCTCTCGACCTTTGCCTCTCCTGAGTCTGTTCGGGGGTTGCAGTGATGGGACAAGACTGTAACTACCAATTAGGAAGAAAAAGGGGTAACATTTTAATTTTTTAAAGTTCTACAGAACCTGTCTAACAGAACACAGAGGGTGTTCTTTAATCGATGCCTCCAACATAATCCAGGTAGAATCAGGAATTCTAGAGGCGAAAGAAATGCACACCTATTTAGGCGAGGTGCTGGCTAGCGGACTGGAACAAATAAAGAAAAGCCGCACACTCTAGGAGCTCAGATGCAAAGATTTTATGTCCAACGTTTCGACAGACAAGCTGTCTTCATCCAGGTATAATGACAAACACTACGAGGTGACTCATTTAAATAGTGTCAAACGACACACACAGGGTGTCTGTAATCATGGCCGGGTGTGGCCTGATATCATTGGTTAATTCTCATATATTAAAATAGCATACAAAAAACATAAATGGATGGCATACAATCACAGATACAATTTGGCTACATAGGTCTACAAACATTTACAATAGCAAAATCACAAGAATGGCTTCAGATCAAAGTCTACGTTGAGACCGAAGGGAGCAAGGGTCTTTAAATTAAAGATCCAGGCAGCCTCTCGTTTTAACAATAAATTGTCGAGGTCACCCCCTCTCCTAGGGAGGTTGACATGTTCGATGCCAATATAACGTTGGAGACGAAATCGAGTGGTTTGCTTCCAAAAAGTGGGCCGCAACTGGGTAAGTTGAGTTTTTGCACCTAATGGTGCTACGATGCACAGAGAGTCATACTTTTAATTCACGCTTTGTTTTACCCACATCATTTTTACCACAAGGTCAAGTTATTAGATAAATAACTGCCTTAGTGGCACGTGATAACACCTTTGATTTGGATCTGTTTCCCTGTTTGGGGTTGTTTGAAGGATATACATTTATAAGTGCCATTGCATTGAGCACAGCCATTACACTTGTAGTTTCTATCCAGTAGGGGCGCAAATAGACATTTTGCAGGGATATCTTGGGGTGGTAAATCAGAGTTTACCAATTGACCTCTGAGGTTCTTCCCTGCGAGAATACAACCAAGGGAAGGTCCAAAAACACATTAACGATACTATCATCGGATCTTAGAATGTGCCAATGTTTGTGAGCGATTCCCTTAATTTGTTCAGAGCACATTGAATAGCGGGTAGTTAGAACGCAAGAACGCTTCTTTTTGCGAGACTGACCTTGAAAAAGCTCTACAGAAATAATTTAGCTCGTCTGGTAGGCTCGTGTCACTGGGCAGCTCTTGGCTGTGCTTCCCTTTGTAGTCTGTAATAGTTTGCAAGCCCTGTCACATCCGACGAGCATCGGATCCGGTGTAGTACGATTCAATCTTAGTCCTGTATTGATGCCTATTTGATGGTTCATCGGAGGGCATAGCGGGATTTCTTATAAGCTTCCGGGTTAGAGTTCCGCTCCTTGAAAGTGGCAGCTCTACCCTTTAGCTCAGTGTGGATGTTGCCTGTAATCCATGGCTTCTGGTTAGGATGTGTACGTACAGTCACTGTGGTGACGACATCATTGATGCACTTATTGATGAAGCCAGTGACTGGTGTGGTGTACTCCTCAATGCCATCGGAATAATCCCGGAACATATTCCAGTCTATACTAGCAAAACAGTCCTGTAGCTTAGCATTTGCTTCTTCTGACCATTTTTTTATTGACTGAGTCACTGGTGCTTCCTACTTAAATTTGAGCTTGTAAGCAAGAATCGGGAAGATAGAATTATGGTCAGATTTGCCAAATGGAGGGCGAGGGAGATGCGTTTGTATGCGTCTCTGTGTGTGGAGTAAAGGTGATCTAGAGTTTTTTCCCCCTCTGGTTGTACATTCAACATGCTGCATTAAAGTCCCAGGCCACTAGAAGCGTATTTCTAAATGTGCAAATATTTCTAAAATCCTATTTTCGCTTCGTCATTATGGGGTATTGTGTGTAGATCGATGAGGAAAATGTTTTATTTAATACATTTTAGAAAAAGGCTGTAACGCAACAAAATGTGTAATAAGTCAAGGGGTCAGAATACTTTCCCAATGCACTGTATTAATGTGATACACAGATCTAGGGATGTTCTGGCATGTCTACACACATCTCCAATTAGACTGTTCTCTTCTTACTACTGTCCCACTCTCCCTTTCTACAGCCTCCATGTATCACTTTCTCTCTCCTCTCTCTCCTTCTCTCCTCTCATTCTATCTCGGCTGCAAGTGAACACACTCCCTTCTACCTCCCTTTCTTCCACCCTGTCCCAGCTGCACGAGCATATACACTCCTGTTATTCACGTCTGTCAAGTGGCTTTAACATGAGGCCACTGTACGCATACATAAGGACCATGGAGTCTATGTGAATTTGAGTGTGTGTTTGTGAGAGAGTAAGGGTGGAGAGAGAAAGTGAGAGACAGAGGGGGGAAAGAGAGAGAGAGATAGCGAGAGAGAGAGAGTGCAAGAGAGAGAGCGCGAGAGAGAGAGAGAGAGAGAGAGAGAGAGAGAGAGAGAGAGAGAGATGAGCTGTCAGGATGTGTGTATGCATGCATGTAAGGGGGAGCTAGAGGCCTGATCCTTCACACGGCTTTTGTCAAGCTCTACATAAAAAATGAAGGGTGTGTGTGTGTGTGTGTGTGTGTGTGTGTGTGTGTGTGTGTGTGTGTTTGTATGTGTGTCAATCTATCTGTGAGAGGGGCGGAGGGGCAGCCCCATGTCTAATCCTCTGGGATGGGAGGGTTTATGTCGGAGAGGGAAGTTTGAGACTGGAGATGTGTTCACTGATGCATATACATCACTAAGCTGAAAGAAGCCATGGAGCTCTCTCTGTGTGTGTGTGTGTGTGTGTGTGTGTGTGTGTGTGTGTGTGTGTGTGTGTGTGTGTGTGTGTGTGTGTGTGTGTGTGTGTGTGTGTGTGTGTGTGTGTGTGTGTGTGTGTGTGTGTGTGTATGTTCACTGGTGCATATATCACGCAGGCTTCCATACTGAAGGAGACAGGTCTCGGGGGATCCCTGTCAAAGATTTTGAAAGAAAAGAAACTGTCCGGGTCAGATACTGTCTTTTTTTAAAAAAGTAATAAAGCCTTGGTTGATAACTGTGACTGGCACCAACCGTTTTAAGTCATGTATGAAATAAATAGATGAAGAAATGATCATCATAATTTGTAGTCTTCAACATAGTAATTTTGTCATAAAGCAGTATTTAGAAAAGATTAATAAAACAAGGCAACTGTAAACATGTTGTCCCCCACAAATGATGCAGCAAAGCCCTTGGGCCGATTAGTGACAACAATTCAAGCTCAAATGGGACAGCAGATACAGGGCCTTCAGAAAGTATTCATACAGCCTGAAAAATGTTTTCAATTCATTTATTTTCTCACCCATCTACACACAATACCCCATAATGACAAAGTGAAAACATGTTTTTTGGAATAAATGGAAATACAGAAATATCTCATTTACATACACTACTGTTCAAAAGTTTGGAGTCACTTGGAAATGTTTTTGAAAGAAAATCACATTGTTTTGTCCATTAAAATAACATCAAATTGATCAGAAATACAGTGTAGACATTGTTAATGTTGTAAATGACCATTGTTGCTGGAAACACAGAGGCCACACAGAGGCCACACATATCCACAGAGGCCCATTATCAGCAACCATCACTCCTGTGTTCCAATGGCATGTTGTGTTAGCTAATCCAAGTTTATCATTTTAAAAGGCTAATTGATCATTAGAAAACCCTTTTGCAATTAAGTTAGCACAGCTGAAAACTGTTGTGCTGATTAAGGAAGCATTAAAACTGGCCTTCTTTAGACTAGTTGAGTATCTGGAGCATTGGCATTTGTGGGTTAGATTACAGGCTCAAAATGGCCAAAAACAAAGAACTTTCTTCTGAAACTCGTCAGTCTATTCTTGTTCTGAGAAATGAAGGCTATTCCATGCGAGAAATCGCCAAGAAACTGAAGATCTCTTACAATGCTGTGCAGTGGCTCTAACCAGAATAGAAAGAGGGGTGGGAGGCCCCGGTGCACAACTGAGCAAGAGGACAAGTACATTCATGAAGGGGCGTGACCTTTCAAAGGTTTTGTACATGCCGGATCTCTATGGCAAGATGCATCATACACCCAAGCTTTGTCAAAATCGGACCAGTGATGTCTGAGGTATTGAGTGTGACTAAATAACATACAAATGACAGTATGGACAGAGATGCGTGGCCTGAACATTAACACACATCGTATGTGGTATGGTTTAAGAAACATAAGGACCTTATCTTTCACATCTGCAATAATATTTTTTCTGAAAACAAAAGGTTAAATTGATGCATAAAATTTATTGCGTTAACCCCTTATTTTTGGCACTAAACAATCTAAGCCCTGCCTAAGCCGGGGGAGGGCGAATTGGCTCTGGAAGACAAAACAGCCAAATACTGAATCGAAACGTGAATTGATTCTCAATTGCGGTATGGTTCTGGAAACATAAATCCCTTTACTTTCATATCACATAAAAATATTTCCACAACAGCAAAATACACCGGTTTTAAAACAGCAGACCACTATAGTCCCTGTGCCCAAGAACACTAAGGTAACCTGCCTGAATGACTACCGAACCATAGCACTCACATCTTTTAGCCATGAAATGCTTTGAAAGGCTGGTCATGGCTCACATCAACACCATTATCCCAGAAACCCTAGACCCAATCCAATTTGCATACCGCCCTAACAGATCCACAGATGATGGAATCTCTATTGCACTCCACACTGCCCTTTCACACCTGGACAAAAGTAACACCTATGTGAGAATGCTGTTCATTAACTACAGCTCAGCGTTCAACACCATAGTACCCTCAAAGCTCATCACTAAGCTAAGGAGCCTGGGACTAAACACTTCCCTCTGCAACTGGATCCTGGACTTCCTGACGGGCCGCCCCCAAGTGGTGAGGTTAGGTAGCAACACATCCGCCACGCTGATCCTCAACACGGGGGACAGGGGTGCATGCTCAGTCTCCTCCTGTACTCCCTGTTCATTCATGACTGCACGGCCAGGCACGACTCCAACTCCATCACCGACAACGATGAGACAGCCTATAGGGAGGAGGTCAGAGGGAGAGGACAACAACCTCTCCCTCAACCTGATCAAGACAAAGGAGATGATTGTGGACTACAGGAAAATATTCCTATTGTCATCGACAGGGCTGTAGTGGAGCAGGTTGAGAGCTTTTGTTCCTTGGCGTCCACATCACCAACAAACTAATATGATCCAAGCACTCCAAGACAATTGTGAAGAGGGCACGACAAAACCTATTTCGCCTCAGGAGACTGAAAAGATTTGGCAGGGGTCCTCAGATCCTCAAAAGGTTCTACAGCTGCACCATCGAGAGCATCCTGGCGGGTTGCATCACTACCTGTTATGGCAACTGCTCGGCCTCAGACCGCAAGACACTACAGAGGGTAGTGCATATGGCCCAGTACATCACCGGGGCCAAGTTTCCTGCCATCCAGGACCTCTATACCAGGCGGTGTCAGATGAAGGCCCTAAAAATTGTCAGACTCCAGCCACCCTAGTCATAGACTGTTCTCTCTGCTACCGCACGGCAAGAGTACCGGAGCGACAAGTCTAGGTCCAAGAGGCTTCTAAACAGCGTCTACCCCCAAGCCATAAGACTACTGAACAGCCAATCAAATGGCTACCCAGACTATTTGCATTTCACTGTAAGGTCTACACCTGTTGTATTTGGTGCATGTGACCAATAAAATTTGATTTTAATTAAGTTTTTCATTGACAACTAGCTTGTGGTGTCGGTCTTCCCTTTACACACAGTTGTTCTGAGATGCAGATAGGTAATTACCACAGGTAGTCCACTCTGTCTTCCATCGGTTTTCTGTAAACAAGCGCAGTAATATGTAAATATGGGCTTGTGGGAACCTTAAATACATGTTAAAAATTTTAAAAAATGTATCCTGATCTTTCTTATATGTCTCAGATATAGGACAGACACTTCAGAACAAACTTTATTTAAAAACATTTGGGGCGACTATTTGTTGTTCCATGTAGTGAAACTATTACTTAATGTGTTTGTGTGGGCTAATAGCAGTAAGGCCAAATACAATGTTTAATCAAATATTTTTTGTATAGATTTTTGGGATACTTTAAGGGGTCTTAATATTCAAAATCAAATAGCAAATTATCCTTGGTGTGACCTTAAAACAATTATATATAGCTTAGTAGAAACCCCTCCCCCGGCTTAGACAGGGTTTAGAACATTTAAGGTTCTTGGACTAAGTAGTAACGTTAGGCTTCATTAGTCCAATAATGGGCTAGGACAGATCCAGATCCACAGTCCCCTCCCTGATTTCATCGTGGGTGACAATAATTTGCCATATTACAAGTGCGTTTCTCTTTTTGACAAAAGGAGATAGGAGTGTAGATATTCTATCGTTACTATTTGTTTTGTGGGTTAGATCATATAATCACGTCGATATCAGTCTTCGGGTTAATAGTAACCAACAGATGACGCTGTTGGTCAAAATTTAACACTCAAAACGATGTTCGTTTCACCCGGAAATACTTATGGACCTTTAACAAAGCCGGAAGTTGGAGAAATTGCAGTTTGAAATTGTGATCATGGCGCTTGATGTAAAGTCCCGAGCAAAAAGATATGAAAAACTAGATTTTCTGGGAGAGGGTCAGGTAATGAGAAGCAGTATTCTCTTGCCAAAGTAGTGTTTTGCTTATGAGCCGCTTTGTTTAGATTAACGTTTGCGCTTTATAGGTTCAGAGAAAACTAAAGCTCGATTGCTAGCTGCTACCTTATTACTATCCTAGCTAGCAAGCAGCACAATGAGCTAGCCATGGCATGAGTTGTGATACGTTGCCGATTTTTGCAAAGGCAACAGCTTCAAAATTACAGCAATTAAAAAACCGTCTGATAATAACCTGAATTAACTAGCTAGCAGTAATTCATTAGCTAACTACACTAACGTCAGCTAGCTACATTTATCTGCTTGTCACTTTTGAAGTTGATGGTAACGTTAGTTTCACTCTGTTTTACTTATCAACGAATGTTGTTATTCCTGCCTTCCCACAGTTTGCCACTGTTTACAAAGCCAGGGACAAGACCAACGACACAATAGTTGCCATCAAGAAGGTAAAGTCCCTAAGATTTTATTTATTTATTTCACCTTTATTTAACCAGGTAGGCAAGTTGAGAACAAGTTCTCATTTACAATTGCGACCTGGCCAAGATAAAGCAAAGCAGTTGGACAGATACAACGACACAGAGTTACACATGGAGTAAAACAAACATACAGTCAATAATACAGTATAAACAAGTCTATATACGATGTGAGCAAATGAGGTGAGAAGGGAGGTAAAGGCAAAAAAAGGCCATGGTGGCAAAGTAAATACAATATAGCAAGTAAAACACTGGAATGGTAGTTTCTGATATGGGATGAATGGTTCAGGATCAACAGAATGCATCACTAAAGAATGGAAAATGAGATCTAATTTGGTTTTCTCTAACAGGATGGTCTCAATGGTGTATCTGTAGCATTTCGTGAGAGTCTTAGGGGCCTAGCCAACTTACTTTATCCTCCTAAGGTTGAAGAGGCGCTGTTGCGCTTTCTTCACCACACTGTCTGTGAAAGGACGATTTCATGTCGTCAGTGATGTGCATGCCAAGGAATTTTAAGCTTTTCACCCTCTCCACTATGGCCCTGTGGATGGGGGCGTACTCTCTCTGCTGTCTCCTGAAGTCCACGTTCTGCTTCTTAGTTTTGTTGAGGGAGAGGTTATTTTCCTGGCATTTCTCCGCCATGGCTCTCACCACCTCTCTGTGGCTGTCTCGTCATTGTTGGTACTCAGGCCTACCACTGTTGTGTCATCAGCAAACTTGATGATTGAGTTGGAGATGTGCGTTGCCATGCAACCATGGGTGAACAGGGAGTACAGGAGGGGACTGAGCATGTAGCCCTGTGGGATCCGCATGTTGCGGATTAGCGTGGCAGAGATGTTGTGCCTATCTTCACCACCTGGGGGCGGCCTGTCAGGAAGTCCAGGACCTAGTTGCACAGGGCAGTGTTCAGATCCAGGGCACCTTACAGATATTCATAACATTTTTCAACTGGTTGTTCAGTACCGTTTCCGTTAAATTCAACGTTGCACACCGTTCTGTCGTACTGAACACACCCCTGATTCAAAGGGGGTGTGACATTTCAGAACACTTCCCCGATAGGATACACTTGTGCTTCCTCGGCAGGAGGAGATGGTCGAGGAGAGGAGGACACTTCTCTGTTCGCTTATCAACAAATTGACACTCCTACATATGGCTTCCATTTTCCCGGTCGTGGAGGAGGAGAGGACTGACTTTTGCCCGGTTGAGAATCTTCCAAAGTACATTGCCAGCAGCAGCAATTTTGTCTGCGTACGGTTTTTGTGTAGGCCTTGTAGGGTATAATCTGGGGGTCGGGGAGAACAGGATGCTAAGGACACCATGCCATTCAATTCATCATGAAACTGTTGATTTCATATCCACACTTTAAAGCTATGGTGATTTGATTATAATGTACACTATTAATAGTGTGTGCTGTTTCTCCTGACAGATCAAAGTTGGACACAGAACAGAGGCTAAAGATGGTGAGTGTGTGTCCACGCACCCCAGTACAGGAGCTTCAGAGTGCTTTAGATTCAAACTTATGTATGGGGTGGTTTCCTTGATACAGATTAACTTACTCCTGGACTAAAAAGCAAACTCGGTGGAGAATCTCCATTAAAATGTTGTTTTTTAAAGTCAAGGATTAGGCTAAATCTTTGTCTGGGAAGCCACCCCATGAAGTATGATTCAGAATACTTGTCTCATGTTTGTTGATCATGTATCTCTCAGGCATCAACAGAACAGCCCTACGAGAGATTAAACTACTGCAGGAGTTAAGTCACCCAAACATTATTGGGGTAAGAATCAAACTAAACCACTGTTGTAATGGAAACTGTCAGTAGTAATATTAATGCTTTCCTGGTAGAGCCCTGAATCAGTTTCCTCATCAGTTGCATTTATGATCATTTAGAGCTCATTTGGATATTGATCTATAACCAAAGCATCCTTTCTAAACTATCTTAATTATCTTGCTCACCATCACCTTTTACTGTGAAATTGTGTAATGTTCTCAAAGTAAGCACAATATCATGTATCAGTATATCCCTACATTTACATCACCGTGTTTCCATATCTCTGTTTCTCAGCTGCTTGATGCATTTGGGCACAAATCTAACATCAGCTTGGTGTTTGACTACATGGAGACAGATCTGGAGGTAAGACTGAGCTTTATGTTTTGTTCATATTGAGATGGTATTCTAGAAGTGGCTTTGGACACTAGAGGCAACTACAGGGATACTCCATTTCTTTCCAGAGAGAAAAGGCACTACTTGGGACTCATTGGTTAATACTCAGTCTGAAGATCCTTTTGGATATGCGAGAGGCTCCCTTTACAGACTAGTACTCTGTTCATTCTGAGAGCTCTCTGGTATGTCCTCCCTGAGGCACAGATGGGTTCAGTCAAACTGAACATCAAAGACTGCCCAGAGAGAGAGCAGCCTGAGAGCTATGGTATTAGTTGGTTTCTATCTCTCTCTGAGGAGCTCTGTAGGGCCAGCTCTGGCCCTGGGGAACAAATCTCTCTCTCTCTCAGCCCATCCCCATTTCTCTCGCCATCTCTCCTATTTACTCTGTATTTATGGGAGTCTGTGGCTGCCCGATGGCTTCAGATGAATGTCCAGTTTCACCGCCAGTAAAACTCAGGTAGAGAGCAGGAAAATAGACCCCCTAAGAGCCACCATACCCCGCTCCCCTCAGCTCTCAAGATGATCTAATGACCATTATCAGATCATTGACAGAAAAAGTGCACAGAGGTCTGACATATGAGGATTTGATAGCCTTTCTATGTATAGAGATGTTGAGCTGAAAATCTGTCAGATCAGCTTGTGCTTTCCTGAGAGGTGTTTTGTTGTCTGTGAACCTGAACCTGTAGAGTTAAAGGGGGTTGTAGACTATTGAGACTGACATCCCTGGTCTAACTCCCTTTCCTGTGTTCTAGGTGATCATCAAAGATACCAGTCTGGTTTTGACTCCAGCCAACATCAAAGCCTTCATAGTGATGACTCTACAGGGCCTGGAGTACATGCACCACCACTGGGTTCTGCACAGGGTAGGTTAACACACACCTTCTCAAAGCATGCTCATACAATACACACCTTCTCATAGGTGCCTGTGTGAGGTAATGTTAGGGGCAGTAGACTGATCTCCAGAATCTGTTTGTAACTGTAAAACTCCAAAATATATACGTATACTGAACAGAAATATGGGGTGGTGTGGTTACACATGGGTTGCGGTTGTGAGGTCGGTTGGACGTACTGATAAATTCTCTGAAATTACGTTGGGGTGGACTTATGGTAGAGAAATTAACATGAAATTCTCTGGCATCAGCTTTGGTGGGCATTCCTGCAGTCAGCATGCCAATCGCACGCTCCCTCAAAACTAGAGACATCAGTGGCATTGTGTTGTGTGACAAAACTGCACATTTTAGTGGCCTTTTATTGCCCCCAGCACAAGGTGCACCTGTGTAATGTTCATGTTGCTTAATCAGCTTCTTGATATGCCACACCTGTCAGGTGGATTATCTTGGCAAAGGGGAAATTAGTAAAATACTGTATCTGTTTGTAGGATCTGAAGCCCAATAACCTGCTGCTGGATGAGAATGGTGTGTTGAAGCTGGCTGATTTTGGTTTAGCTAAAGCATTCGGCAGCCCTAACAGAGTCTACACTCACCAGGTAGTCACCAGGTAGGTGTCACTCTCAAACTCCTTTTCAAGGCCTTTGTCTGTTTAGTTTTTAAAAAATGCATTTAATTTATGTTTCACTGGGTTTGTGATGCAATCTTTGCGAACTCTCAGGTGGTATCGTTCTCCAGAGTTGTTGTTCGGTGCCAGGATGTATGGGGTGGGCGTCGACATGTGGGCTGTGGGCTGCATCCTTGCAGAGCTCCTCTTAAGGGTATATACACTCATACACCACATAAGCTCAGTCCAATTTAAGCATTGAGACAAGACAAAACAACTCAATTTGTCTGTATAATGCTACAAAAATGCTGTGAAACCTAGACAGCTCAGATTAATCGAAATTCCAAAATTGTCTTGTCTCGTGGTGACTTTTTGATCTAGACTGAGCATTAAGGTTCCAGAACTGTATTTTCAGACACACATTTTCTGTACACACTAAGGCTGTGTCACAAAAGGAACCCTATTCCCTATATAGTGCACTACTTTTGTCCAGGGCCCGTAGGAATATGTTGCCATTTGGGACTGAGCCCATGCTCACTGCATGTTTGTGGTGTAACACCCTCTGTCTCTCTCCAGTTACCCTTCCTAGCTGGAGACTCAGATCTGGACCAGCTGAGTAAGATCTTTGAAGCTCTGGGGACTCCTACAGATGACACCTGGCCTGTGAGTACTCGTCTGTGTTTTCTGTGTCTGCAGGTGGTTATTTTAAGACGAAGCATCTGCTTTAAAATACCTGGTTCTTTAATACTAAATTGTGGATTTAAATCATGCCTTCATGTTTCTGTCTCTTTTTCTCTCTCTCTCCATCTCTAGGGGATGAGTAGTCTACCTGACTATGTGTCATTTAAGTTGTTTCCTGGTACTCCTCTGGAACACATCTTCAGTGCTGCAGGAGACGACCTCTTAGAGCTACTACAGGGTCTATTCACCTTCAACCCTTCCACACGCCTTACAGCTACACAGGTATGTTGGTGTGCTGTGGCACTGCGTATCTTTCACAAGTTACTTCCTTTTTTACATGGTTGTATTACCCTGTGGATTATATGCACTTCCTAATGGCATCCTGTTCCCTATATAGTGCACTACTTTTGTTTTTGACCAGAGCCCTATGGGGAATAGGGTGCAACTTGTGATGCAGCCTTAGTTCAGCTTCTCTCTGTGTATATTCATTGCTGTTTCTCCTAGCTCTAAAGCCCCCCTCCACCCCCTGTCACCAGGCTCTAAAGATGAGGTACTTCAGTAACAGACCAGGTCCGACCCCCGGGCACCAGCTGCCCCGGCCCAACTCATCAGCAGAGGCTCTCAAAGAGAAGGAGAACCTCACCATCGGAATCAAGAGGAAACGAGACGGACTGGAGACGAGTAAATAACACCACACACCCTCCCTCACCATTGGAGACAATAGCACAGGCATCATTATTCCATCATACATGGTTGTGTTTGACCATGGTGTTAATGATATTGGGAAATATTATTCTGCTTGCTTATTTAAACTGACAGTTTGGCTTGTACAACGGAGTCGAGGACTGGTTTCCAGATTTGGTGAGGCCAAAAAGCGGCCCTCCCATTCCAAGAATGCATACATATTTTTGTACTGTGACCAATTAAATTAAATGAAAAACGCGTAATCTCACAGTCCGAGCAATGTGTTGTTACTTGCATAGAGCTGGAATCCCATTTAGATTCCAAGCCCAGTTATTAAAAGGGTGTCAGTGGTAAAAATGACTGCTAGAGCAACCCAGGACTAGAACACACACAGTTGAAAGGGTGGTGGCAGTACATTTTACTGCAACAGAAACCGTGTTACTGGGAGGTTCCAAGCAGTGGTTTGGGAACTATTATGGTCGACTGGGCTGTATATTATAATACCCTGAGCTGAGCTTTATTTTTAAGAGGCTCTGGGTGCCGAAATCTGAATTGAGTTGTTAGCAGATGGTGAGTCTATATGTTCATTAAATCAATGATTGTTTTTCCTTTTCAGGCACCATAAAGAAGAAACTGATACTGTGAGGGGGGGGATTTGATTCAGTGGAGCAACATGATCACTCCTGCTGTTGAACTTAGTGTGGTTCATTGGACTCGATAGAAGTTGCCCCTAACCAGTGGTCCAGGGTCATTTTTCTTTCTTTCTACATTTGGTGTTAACCACTGATCTAGGATCAGATTATTTAAGGGGCAAGTACTTCTACCTCCGGTGTGGTCTAGAACAGTGGTTCTGGATATTCTTCATTGCAACAATGATTTCTGAGCTCTGTAAGAGCCTGCTAGAGTAGAACTATTTATGTGGTCGAGGAAAAAAACAGCAAGACGTGATTTTCGTTATAATTCATTTCATAGATTTAGTTTTATTTGTTTATTTTTTGTGTAAGTGATGTAGGATAATAAATGATTCTGTCTGAGTTGATGCTCTTGTTCATTTGGTTGACACCTCTGAAATAACGTGACACCTCAACTCTTAGCCAACTCGTGTCACAATGAAGTATCACATTTGATACTGTTTTTTTTCATGAATTTTATGAAAATTGTTAGTGGGACACTTTTGTGGAATATAAAATATGGAACTTGTGTTTGGGAATCCTCATGTCACCTTTCCCACTCTCTGGTTTGTGTTGGCATTCACCCCACATGGAGGGCAGTGCCCTTCCTGCTCTGAATGATTACACTACTTAAACAGTGACTCTGAAACCTGATAAATGTATAAAGAATAAACCTTCTCTTGCTGTGTGAGAGGTGAGGAAAGCAAAGAAACACTAAAGCATATAACACTATGTATGTGGACAACCCTCCAAATTAGTGGATTTGGATATTTCAGCCAAACTTGTGACGGGTGTATAAAATTGAGCACACAAACATTGGCAGTAGAATGGCCTTACTGAAGAGCTCAGGGACTTTCAACTTGGCAACATCATAGGATGCCACCTTTCCGACAAGTCAGTTCGTCACATTCTGCCCTGATCAACTGTAAGTGCTGTTATTGTGAAGTGGAAACGCCTAGAAGCAACAACAGCTCAGCTGTGAAGTGGTAGGCCACACAAGCTGGCCTACCAAGCACGTAAAAATCATCTGTCCTCGATTGCAACACTCACTACTGAGTTTCAAATTGCCTCTGGAAGCAATGTCAGCACAAGACCTGATCGTCAGGAGCTTCATGAAGTATGTTTCCACGGCCAGGCAGCCGCACACAAGCCTAAGATCACCATGTGCAATGCCAAGCGTCGGCTGAAATGGTGTAAAGTCATGCTTCATTGGACTCTGGAGCAGTGGAAACGCGTTCTCTGGAGTGGTTAGTCATGCTTCACTGTCTGACAGACTAATCTGGGTTTTGTGGATGCCAGGAGAACGCTACAATAGTGCCAACTGTAAAGTTTGGTGGAAAAGGAAAAATGGTTTGGGAACCTTAGTTCCAAGGCAGGGAAATCTTAACACTACAGCCTAGAATGACATTGTAGACAGTTCTGTGCTTCTAGCTTTGTGGCAACAGTTTGGGGAAGGCCCTTTCCAGTCTCAGCATGACAATGCCCCTGTGCACAGAGCAAGGTATATACAGAAGTGGTTTGTTGGGATCGGTGTGGAAGAATTTGATTGGGTTGAGGTCAGGGCTCTGTGCAGGCCAATCTAACACCTTTGGGATTATTTGGAATGTCGACTGCGAGCCAGGCCTAAACACCCAACATCAGTGCCCGACCTCACTAATGCTCTTGTGGCTGAATGGAAGCAAGTCCCTGCAACAATGTTCCAACATCTAGTGAAAAGCCTTTCAGAACAGTGGAGGCTGTTATAGCAGCAAAGAGGGGACCAACTCCATATTAATGCACATGATTTTGGAATGAGATGTTTGATGAGCAGGTCATGTAGTGTGTGTGTATATAATAGAAAACTAACTAAAAATACACAGTTTAGTCTGCAATGAAAACCCAAAAAGGAGAATCTCGCAAAATAATGTGTGTGGACAGAAATATGGATACCGGCGACAGGGTTTGATTTTGCATGGTCCGGTTCCCCGGGTTGGTAGAGATTTCACTTCAGGACCAATAGAATGGCATGAAATGAGCAGGCCCTGCCCACCCTGGGGCACCAAGCCATGCAAAACAAACTTGCCCATTGTGTTTGTGGGAGGGAGGGAGAATGTGTGCGACAAGGAGACATAATGCCTCCAGGGCAGACGGCACAGTTCAGCTCCAGTATGACACCAGTGTGCCACCAGCAGTGCTGGATGTCAACAGTCTAAAGTGACGACCTGTCCCCTAGGGTTGGGAAATTCCACGGACTTCACAATACGATATTACGACAATACTTAGTACCACTGTTAACCCACTGTTCCCCGGTAGGCCATAATTGTAAATAAGAATTTGTTCTTAACTGACTTGCCTAGTTAAATAAAGGTTAAATGTAAAAAAAAAATGATACAAAATAACAGAAAACCACCCCCACACCATCTCCTCCATGCTTCACGGTGGGAACCACACATGCGGAGATCATCCATTCACCTACTCTGCGTCTCACAAAGACACAGCGGTTGGAACCAAAAATCACAAATTTGGACTCGATTTCCACTGGTCTAATGTCCATTGCATGTGTTTCTTGGTCCAAGTAAGTCTCCTCTTATTATTGGTGTCCTTTAGTAGTGGTTTCTTTGAAGAAATTCGACCATGAAGGCCTGATTCACGCAGTCATCTCTTTGTCATTCCTATGGTATACGGTCTGATATACCACGGCTGTCAGCCAATCAGCATTCAGGGCTCGAACCACCCAGTTTATAATAAAAAATAATATTGTGATACTCTACTGTATATACTTTCCCCCAATCACTACTGTCCCCTCTGTCCAGACTGATCTAACACAACCTGACAAGTGAGAGCAGATCTCATGACAGACTTAGTCTCTCGCCAAACTCAGGGCAGTCAGCACTCCATAGAGGTTGAGAGAGGAGACTACCTTTTAGCTGTCCCCTGTCCAGTTGTGTCAGAACAGAGCATGTCAAAAGCTGCCATCCTCTACACCTGTACTGTAGTGAGGCCCTTATTGCCTTTCACCTATCAAATGCTGTTGGATCAGTGATTGTTATCTCAATGAAAAGGAAGGAAGGAGATCTTATTGGAATATTGGAGCAGGACTCAGTCCAGACACCTCTGTCATTTGGATCATGGGGCTCAGGGTTGAGGTGAGGGCAATGATGCCCCACAATACAATACAGCACTGGAACAGCAGAGCAGGGACACAATGGCCTTGTGTGGCGGCCGAGCCTGGAGAAATGACAGGGTCCAGTGTGTGTGTGAATGGATGGTGTGTGTGTGACGGCAGCGTCAGATGACACACACAGCAGTTGTACACAAGAGGCCAGTTATCAGCTCACACTGTGATAGCAGAATCACTCCAAGAATAGTTATGAGCGCCATTGTTAAGCCCTACATCGCTCATTCTGTGAGCGAATGCGAGACAGAATGAGAGAATGCACGTTTGACTCAAGATCAAATGCCTGCTCCCTTATCTGACTTTGACTTCAATATCACATGATATTGGTTCTCGGCATCACATGATATGAAAATAAATATTAATATTATGCTAAATTAAATAAACGCCCAGGCTTCCCTGTCCCATATTACTCACAAGGACAGAGTAGGAAAAGGCTGCCTGTGTGAGTGAGCTCAGATATGCCATTCTGTATCCATGTGAAGGTCATTTTAGTCCACACAAACACATAGACAAACACACCCACACTGAGTGAAAAAAAACAGCCCCTCTAAACATTCCTCCCTGTATCTTGTTTGCGTTTCTCTGTGGAAATGAAAGAGAGAAAAGATAAAAGTTTGAGAAGATGAGGTCAGTGTCATCACCCAGGTTCCGGCTAATAGACAAGTTGTTGAAGCTGAGACCTGAGATTTCGTTGTCTGTCACTATGGTGACTACAGTGATAGTCTCACTATGGAACATTATGAAAAGCCAACGCCAGAATCAGTAACACTTCTGTAACAAAGACACACAACGTGACAGACACGTTAATAACAGACGCGCACGCGCACACACACACGGTTTATTCAAAAGGATTTCACTGTGACTGTAGGACATTTCTAATCCCTAATATAACAGTTTATTGACCAACTGTCATGAACGGAATCTATATGAACCTAGAACAATGTGACTAAAACGGAAGTGAGAAATAAATGAAATGAGAAAAGACAATATTATAAATTAAATGTGTCATTGTCACAGTATCTTCTTTTGTCGTATTAACTGTTTATAACGCTTCATAGTGATTTATTACACAGTACCTCTACATCTTACTTGCTTTGAGTCACGCTCTAGTGACTCAAAGTTTAAATAGTGGCTTTTGTCTGTGCAATGAGTGGTTCAGCAACTGCCTGTAGCAAGTAACGCCATCACGGTAAAAACAGTGGGAGGAGAGAGGGGGAGAGAACGAGAGAGACGGGGAAGACTGGGTCACACGTACTGTCCCCACGGTCTTTTAAAGTAGATCTCTACAAGAGAACGTCCGGAACTGGAAAAGTGGGCTACATTCTGAAAGGGTATTTTTGGCCACCGTAACAAGATGTGTACCCCGCGCTGTATAGGGCAGGTGAGTAATAATAAGCAAGTGTGTTCACTGATGTCGGAATATTAGTTGGCATGTTCATGTAAAAATCTCCTGCACCAGCTAATATTATAGCTAGCTATCCCTGTTTTGCTAATAATTAAACTCCAGCATAATGTGTAGTTTTCATTTGATGGACAATGTCGACATGTAGTGGTTTTTGTTTTATTCTTAATTTCAATGTGTATTGAAGGTTGAAATTAATTTCTGTATTTTATTAAATGTGTGTGTGTGTATATGTGTCTTCCAACGGTTGGCTAAAAGCTAATTTAGCTAGCTATTCCTTGCTGATGACAACTCGAAGATAATTTAGCCAGACAGTTTCCAAAAATGTATACAAAGTAACGTTAGCGCACAATGCATCTACAAAGCTGTTGCGATTCGTATCAGAAGCGAGTATGTAACATTTGTGTAAACTGGCAAAAATGTTACTGGTGTTAGCAATGTCAGTTCGACTGTAAACAATGTACTATAATATCGTTGCACTGTTTATCATGCGGTGACACAATTTTGGGTTCAGTGCCTAAATTTGCCGCTCAGGCTACCTCTACAAACATAGTCTAGCCTTTGTGTTCGGCTTGGTCCAATTCGTTTTTTGAATTGATCTCACAGTTTGCCAGTGACGTAATGCTGTGTGGTTCTGGCAGATCTCTTCTTTCCCAGTTTAATGATATGTGTCCGCTTGACTAGCAGTACTGAGTTTAATTCAATATACAATGCGATCTTCGTATTCTGATAGCAGAAGTCGCGTCTAAGTGTCAAGTGTAGACATGACCCTTGGGATGTCCCTACCCCAAATCCTAACCTTAACCCCTAACCTTAACCCTAAATTTAACCGTTACCTTAACCACCATAGGAGTTACGGTTAGGGTTGGGATTTAGGGTAGAGATGTTCCAAGAATCGTGTCTACACTTGACACATACATGCAACTTCTGCTATCAGAATAAAATTCGACATACCAATTAGGATCTAAAAATACATGAAACAGTTATAGAACCCATTGCCCTTTATGGTTGTGAGGCCTGGGGTCCGCTCACAAACCAAGAATTCACAAAATGGGACAAACATCAAATTGAGACTGGATGCAGAATTCTTCAAAAATATCCTCTGTGTACAATGTAAAACACCAAGTAATGCATGCAGAGCGGAATTAGGCCGATACCCGCTAATTATGAAAATTCAGAAAAGAGATGTTAAACTCTACAACCAGCTAAAAGGAAGCGATTCCCAAACCTTCCATAACAAAGCCATCACCTACAGAGAAATTAACCTGGAGAAGAGCCCCATAAGCTAGCTGGTCCTGGGGCTCTGTTCACAAACACAAACAGACCCAGCCCCAGGACAGCAACACTTAGACCCAACAAAATCATGAGAAAGGAAAAAGATAATTACTTGACACATTGGAAATCATTTACAAAAAAAACAGAGCAAACCAGAATGCTATTTGGCCCTAAACAGAGAGTACACAGTGGCAGAATACCTGACCACAGTGACTGATCCAAAATTAAGGAAATCGTTGACTATGTACAGACTCAGTGAGCATAGCCTTGCTATTGAGAAAGGCCCCCAAAGTCAGACCTGGCATGGAAAAGAAGACAGGCTATGTGCACACTGCCCACAAAATGAGATTGAAACTGAGCTGCACTTCCTAACTTCCGACCAAATGTATGACCATATTAGAGACACATAGTTCCCTCGGATTACACAGACCCACAAAGAATTTGAAACAAATCCAATTTTGATAAACTCCCATATCTATTCGGTGAAATATCACAGTGTGCAATATTTATGACCTGTTGCCACAAGAGGAGATCAACCAGTGAAGAACAAACAGCATTATGTTTATTTGTTATTATGTTTATTTTTCCCCCTTTTGTACTTTAACTATTTGCATCATTACAACACTGTATATAGACATAATATGACATTTTAAATGGCTTTATTCATTTGGAACTTTTGTAAGTGTAATGTTTACTGTTTATTTTTTTATTGCTTATTTCACTTTTGTTTATGATCTATTTCACTTTCTTTGGCAATGTAAACATGTTTCCCATGCCAATAAAGGCCCTTAAATTGTAATAGAAAATGGAATTGTGTTCAGATCTGGCTGACCCCTTCTGGAGGTGGTCAGGGATGCATTGTGTGCGGGTTTCTCCTCAGTCTGGACTCTATCAGGCTACTGAAAGCACATACAGTAGGCGACGTCATCTGCACTTCGCCCACAAGTCTTCATAAAATATGTGTTTTGGGAGCGAGAGGCACCTTTTTTCCATTAAACATTGGAGGAAATGCATTCCTAGCCGGTTGGCTAGCTACAGAGGCTAGCTGGCTAGTTAGCTACAGCAGTTGGCTACTGCCATCAAGTTGTTGTTTTGTTATTATCAGATTTATACTCGCATACTGGCATTTATATATAGCGCGGGAAAAGGGAATCCGGAGACTCCATGATCAGAATACAAAAGCTGCATTAGCTGCCAAGTCTAGACACGATACCCTTGAACTGAACTGTTGGTTAAGGGCTTGTACCTAAGCATTTCACGGGGAAGTCTACACTTGTTTTCGGCGCATGTGGCAAATAAAGTTTGATTTGATTATCCTATAGGTGAAGACGCATGACGTGATCAGAATACAAAAGCTGCATGAACTGTCAAGTCTAGAGACGGCTACTTGGGGATGATATGGCCAAGCCATTAGGTGATGAGCAGAGCTTCTATGGCTGAAAAGACTACGGGGTAGTTTACTCATAGGTTTCTAGTGTCAAACCAACCAATCAAAAGACCACTAACACATAGTTAAACATGACTTCATGTTGAGATATTTGAGGAAAATATATCATCCAAGCAGGGATACAGAAAACGTATATTTCCCATGGAATAGACCTAGTTCTTGGCATTGTTCCATTAAGGAGGAGTGGATCATGGGCCAGGGCTGAACCTAACTGCCTGCTAGTCTAACCACACGGAATAGTTTCTCCTCCAGATGAATTTAATTACAGGGACACATCCCTTATCCAATGCAGTCAGGGCCATCCCTTCAGCCCATTCAATGGAGAAAGGAATCAAAGGAAATGAGGGGTGGTGTGTGTGTGTGTGTGTGGCTGAGATTTGCAAGAAATTAAGCACAAACACTTTAGTCAAAATTGTCCTGCTGTACAGGGCATATGCTAATCCGGTCACAGACCCCTATTAGCTTTGTCCCTGTCAACGTGTGTGTGTATTCGTGTTTGTTTTGACAGTGTGTGTATACGTTTGTGTGTGTCTTACTTGTGTGTGTGTGTGTGTAGTCTGCGGGTGGTCTGTTCATTTCCTCCTTGGTTGAATGTGGGGGGGCTGGCTGTTTTGGATTCGATTAGTATTGGAGAGAAACGGACCAGAGTTTGACAGAATAGGGACAGAAACAGTGGTGTAGATGGACACGAAGAGAAGTAGTCTGGGACAGGAGAGTCTGGACCAGGGAGGTGTCTCTGATAGGTGCAGCCGTAACTCTGACCTACGTTGGAAACATAACGTTATGGTGACAAACACAGCAGTGAGAGGTAGGGAAACACTGTAGTCACACACTGACTCAGCATACACCTGCCTTGCAGTACTAGTCTGGCAGACACACACACCTGCAGCTGACATCCAGTAGATGTCTGTCACTCCGGGCCTGCCACAGTGCCACATGGCCCCACTCTGCATTCAGACACAGATCCCAGGCCTGCTGGGCAGTTTAGCCCATAATAGTAGAGGTCAGGCTTTGGGCAAAGAGATCTGACCCTGGAACAGTGACAGAAGGTTTCCTTCTGAACCAACGTGGCTAAGTAAACAAAGCCATAGTGTATATATATGCATAAACAGTCTCATAGACTGTCTTCATGTTTAGGAAACAACACGTGTAGTGATTATGATGAAGTGTCCTTTCAAAACCCCTCTGCCTGTGAGCACAGACGAATACAGGCTTCCGTAGGAGGAGGGGACTTGAGCTGAGCCCTCAATCAAAACCCAGGATAATGTGGTCTTTGATTGGCTTGGCCTGTACCAGGTATAGCCATTAGAAGACTAGAGTTTGGCTCAGGCTACGATGAGAGCATAGTTGTGGGAGTAGGACTATGTCTGGAGCTAGTTGCTCTGCTCTAGTTTAGTGTGTGTTTATGTTTGGATGTTTATTTAGCATGTACCCGGATGTGCTGAGGGTCTGCATGTAGAGAGGGTAGTATGATGAAACCCAGTGAAATGCCCGTCTGCTTGGTGCTAATGGAAGCGAGAGAGAAAGAGAGATGTAGACACCTGAGCTGAGCCATAAGGGAGACTAGGCATCTACCACCCCACTATCAGATTAGGGGGGTGGGGTGGGGGGGGCAATGTAGCTGATTGTTTTTGTCTCCCCACTTTGGTTCTGAAATCACCATCACCCACCAATTCACTTGTCATTTTTGCAGATTAAGTATTTGAGCTAGTAATGTATCAATATTTATCGCCAAGGAATATATTTGGATTTCACCCCCATCTCAAAAACGAATGGTCTTCTCCTCTTGCTTCTGCCATCCAGTAAACCTCTCTAAAATTGACCATATACAGTACACTGATTGTTTAAAGCAAAAGTACCAAAACTATTGCTGATGGTGAACCTGAACAATCTAAATAATATCTATTGTAAGCCCCGTTCAGCAGGTAGCTTACTTTTTTCCCCGTAAAACACCATTTTCAACAGTGCATAGATATCAATAACCTAGCAAGTTACATAGTTTGTCACTCAACGAATAAAGCATAATATCACACAAACCATTTTAGTATTTGAACGCTGAAGATGCCGCGCAGATGTGCAAGATCAGGAAAGGTCAAAGATTTTTTTCAATTGGCCTCAGCTTCATGTTGAATCCACTCTTCCACTGTTGGTAGCCGTGGTAATTGTAAAAGTGAGGCCTGCATATGACTGAAGCTCCCTGACCCAGTCTGCCCGAAGCGGTAGGACTTTCTTCCCATTCAGCTTCTGGCATTTAGATCCAAACAGTGCACTGCCACCACCACCAGTTCTTCTTTTGACATCAAAGCCCAAATGTATTGTTGCGTTTTTGAGAAATGAAGTGTATACTTTTTTTAAATGATCAACTTTTGCATAAATACTGTTTAGATGGAATATCATCAACCTAAGTTGTTCGTTTTGTGGAAATATATTGTGCAACCTTCCCTTGTATATCTGTGAATCGTTACATCCCTTTAAACCGCTGACTCAGCCAGCACTTGACAAGAGATGGTTGCATAATTCATTGGCATACATGTGTTTGATACTTGATATCCATCTCAGATGAAAAACCCTGCTACACATTAAAGTTTGACATGTAACTAGAGGTATTCCATTGTCTATAACACAGTTATTAGCAAGATGCTTTATCTGTGCGGTTGTGTCAGAGGTAAAGGTAAATATGGCTGTGTAGCAGTGTGTTATGACTGGACCACATTCTTCCTCTGTGTACTGCCTGTCTGTCCGCCTGTGCCTCTGTCCGCCCGCCTGTGCCTCTGTGGGTCTCTTTTCTTCAGTTTGTTTCTGTCATGGATGCCTCTTGGGTTGCTCAACATTCCCTTTGTCCCTTTCTCTCTCGCTTTCTCTCTTCCTTTATACGCCTGTCTTTGTTTAGCGTAACCAGGGGCTGTATTTACCCCGTTAAGGAGTTGGTAAACCTGTATGTGTGTCCGTGTCAGTGTATAGGAAACAGTTCAGTGTAGAGGTCGACCGTTTAATCGGAATGGCCGATTAATTAGGGCCGATTTCAAGTTTTCATAACAACCGGAAATCTGTATTTTTTTGGACACTGATTTGGCCAATTTTTAAAAATGTATTATTATTTTTACACCTTTATTCATCCTTTATTTAACTAGGCAAGTCAATTAAGAACACATTCTTATTTTCAATGACGGCCTAGGAACGGTAGGTTAACTGCCTTGTTCAGGGGCAGAATGACAGATTTTTACCTTGTCAGCTCAGGGATTCAATCTTGCAACCTTACAGTTAACTAGTCCAACGCTCCAACCACCTGATTATATTGCACTCCACGAGGAGACTGCCTGTTACGGGAATGCAGTAAGCCAAGGTAAGTTGCTAGCTAGCACTAAACTTATCTTATAAAAAACAATCAATCAATCATAATCACTAGTTAACTACACATGGTTGATGATATTACTAGTTTATTTAGCGTGTCCTGCGTTGCATATAATCGATGCGGTGCGTATTCACGAAAAAGGACTGTCTTGCTCCAATGTGCTCCAATGTACCTAACCATAAACATCAATGCCTTTCTTAAAAATCAATACACAAGTATATCTTTTTAAACCTGCATATTTAGTTAATATTGCCTGCTAACATGACTCGTTGCGAACTGTGAAGACTGTTTCTTCCTAACAAAGACAGCCAACTTCGCCAAACAGGGGATGATTTAACAAAAGCGCATTTGCGAAAAAAGCACAATCGTTGCATGACTGTACATAACCATAAACATCAATGCCTTTCTTAAAATCAATACACAGAAGTATATATTTTTTAAACCTGCATATTGTGCTAAAAGAAATCCAGGTTAGCAGGCAATATTAACCAGGTGAAATTGTATCACTTCTTTTGCATTCATTGCACGCAGAGTCAGTGTATATGCAACAGTTTGGGCCGCCTAATTTGCCAGAATTTTACGTAATTATGACATAACATTGAAGGTTGTGCAATGTAACAGGATTATTTAGACTTAGGGATGCCATTTCACTGAAAGAATAAACGTCTTGTTTTCGAGATAATAGTTTCCGGATTCGACCATATTAATGACCTACGGCTCGTATTTCTGCGTGTTATTATGTTATAATTAAGTTTATGATTTGATAGAGCAGTCTGACTGAGGGATGGTAGGCACCAGCAGGCTCGTAAGCATTCATTCAAACAGCACTTTAGTTCGTTTTGCCAGCAGCTCTTCGCTGTGCTTCAAGCATTGAGCTGTTTATGACTTCAAGCCTATCAACTCCCGAGATTAGGCTGGTGTAACCGATGTGAAATGGCTAGCTAGTTAGCAAGGTGCGCGCTAATAGCGTTTCAAACGTCACTCGCTCTGAGACTTGGAGTGGTTGTTCCCCTTGCTCTGCATGGGTAACGCTGCTTCGAGGGTGGCTGTTGTCGATGTGTTCCTGGTTCGAGCCCAGGTAGGGGCGAGGAGAGGGACGGAAGCTATACTGTTACACTGGCAATACTAAAGTGCCTATAAGAACATCCAATAGTCAAAGGTATATTAAATACAAATCGTATAGAGAGAAATAGTCCTATAATTCCTATAACAACTTCAACCTAAAACTTCTTACATGGGAATATTGAAGACTCATGTTAAAAGGAACCACCAGCTTTCATATGTCCTCATGTTCTGAGCAAAGAACTTAAACGTAAGCTTTTTTACATGGCACATATTGCACTTTTACTTTCTTCTACAACACTTTGTTTTTGCATTATTTAAACCAAATTGAACATGTTTCATTATTTATTTGAGGCTAAATTGAATTTATTGATGTATTATATTAAGTTTAAATAAGTGTTCATTCAGTATTGTTGTAATTGTCATTATTACAAAAAATAATAATAATAATAATCGGCCGATTAATATATATCAGGTATCGGCTTTTTTTGGCCATCCAATAATCGGTATTGGTATTGGCGTTGAAAAATCATTATCGGTCGACCTCTAGTTCAGTGATACATTTCTGCACTGTGCATGTAGCTGCCTAGCTATAGAGAAAATAGAGCTGCTGTCAGTCAGGGGAGAAAGTGGCACAGGTGAACTCTACTCTATACTACCCCTAGCCCTGGCTCCTAACTCTGTCGGCGTGTGTGTGTGTGTGTGTGTGTGTGTGTGTGTGTGTGTGTAGGCAGGCGTGTGTTTGTGTGTGTGTGCCTCAGCCTTCTGTCTTTGTCTTCCTGGGTTTCTGTATGTGGTCACATCCTCTCTCGTTCTCTCTGCAGACACAAAGCGAGGGAGGGAGAGGGTCATAGCCATGGGAAGTAGTTTAAGGGTGGGGTTGCTGCAAATGTTTTCGCCAAACGGGGATGCTGGCTGGCTTGATGTAACCATAGCATAACTTTACATGTAACTGTTGTGTTCAGATACAGTCCTATCCTGATTTGCCGGTGTTGTGTTCTGCTTATTGTTTCACAGTCTGGGTTTGACCCGTGTGTGTGTGTGCGTGTGTGTGTGTGCGCGTGCGTGCGTGTGTGTGTGCTCTCCACCCTCTTTTGTTGCTATCTCAGTCCTGTAGTGGTATCTCATAGTGTTAGAGATATCCCTCGCCCTGGGAACAGCTGTGGGTTTCACACACTCATCTGTCTGTTGTTGTTGTGTCAACCTGCTGATTCATTCTTTTTCAAGCCCTCAATTTTGTAATGATGTCGAAATGCAGTGTGTACACTGAGCATGCAAAACATTATGAATGCCTGCTCTTTCCAAGACACTGACTGATCAATTGAAACCTGGTGACCGCTATGATCCCTTATTGATGTCACTTGTTATATATATACAAAAGTATGTGGACACCCCGTCAAATGAGTGAATTCGGCTATTTCAGCCACACCCATTGCTGACAAGTGTATAAAATCGAGCGCACAGCAATGCAATCTCCACAGTCAAACATTGGCAGTAGAACGACCTTACTGAAGAGCTTAGTGACTTTCAATGTGGCACCGTCATAGGATGACATCTTTCCAACAAGTCAGTTCATCAAGTTTCTGCCCTGGTCAACTGTAAGTGCAGTTGTAAGTGGAAACGTGAAGGAGCAACAACGGCTCAGCTGCAAAGGGGTAGGCCACACAAGCTCACAGAACTGGACCACTGATTGCTGAAGTGTGTAGCGCGTAAAAATCCTCGGTTGGTTGCAACACTCACTACCGAGTTCCAAACTGCCTCTGGAAGCAGTGTCAGTGAAATAGGTTTCCATGGACAAGTAGTCGCACACAAGCCTAAGATCACCATGCGCAATGCCAAGTGTCGGCTGGAATGGTGTAAAGCTCGCCACCATTGGACTCTGGAGCAGTGGAACACTTGTCTGGAGAGATGAATCACGCTTCACCATTTGTCAGTCCGACAGATGAATCTGGGTTTGGCGGATGCCAGTAGAACGCTACCTGCCAGAATGCATAGTGACAACTGTAAAGTTTGGTGGAGGAGGAATAATGGTCTGGGGCTGTTTTTCATGATTTGGGCTAGCCCCCTTAGTTCCAGTGAAGGAAAATCTTAACAGTACAGCATGTACAGCAATGACATTCTAGACGATTCTGTGCTTCCAACTTTGTGGCAACAGTTTGGGGAAGGACCTTTCCAGTTTCAGCTTGACAATGCTCTCGTTCACAAAGCAAGGTCCATACAGAAATAGTTTTTCTAGATCGGTGTGGAAGAATTTGATTGGCCTGCATAGAACCTTGACCTCAACCCCATCGAACACCTTTGGGATGAATTGGAACACCGACTGCGAGCCAGGCCTAAAGGGCCAACATCAGTCCCCACCCTCACTAATGCCCTTGTGGCTGAATGGAAGCAAGTCCCCGCAGCAATGTTCCAACATCTAGTGGAAAGCCTTCCCAGAAGAGTGGAGGCTGTTATAGCAGCAAAGGGGGGGGACCAACTCCATATTAATGCCAATGATTTTGGAATGAGATGTTCTACGAGCAGGTGTCCAGATATCTTTGGTCACTTAGTGTATGTACTACACAGAAATGCATAATTATGAATGTCATTCTCTACATGGTGATGTATCCTGAATAGGTACACAATGGTAGAAATATTTAATTTCCACTTTGACATGTTTGGGTATTATTCTGCACACTGGCTAGTATTCTAATGATCCCCGCCCCAGACAAGACCAAATGTTCCAGATTGGACCAACCGTGTGCCAATCATAGACGTCTATGTTTCAAATGTTTGGACATCACAGCACAGTAGAGTAAAGTTCATTACAGTACAGCACAGTACACTACAGTAGAATTCAGTAATGTACTGTATAATTTAGTTCAGTACAGTACAATACAGTAAATTATACTGTACTCTACTCTAGTATTCTCTACTGTACTAAACTCTACTCTACTTTTCTTTACTGTACTGTTCTGTACTGTACTGTACTTTGCTATCAAACTTATGAAACAGACGTCTGTGATTGGTTCAGATTTGGACGGACCAAATTTCAACGACCTTTCAACGTCCATGGATGTCCTGTGTCGGTCGGTGCTCAGTGGGTGAGAGGGCTGTTTATCAGTAAATGGAAAGAGAGGGGACTCATTGGTGGCTGTCACTAAGAGCTGGGAGAGGTGACATTAACTGGAGAGAGAGAGAAGAGAGACAGGGAGAGAGAGAGGAAGGCGTTGTCCAGACAGTTTTCATACTCTTGCTTTGACCACCCCGCAACAGAAAGAAAACCGTTATGAGCTGAACATAACAGTATGTCAGTGGAAGGGAGGACAGTAGCAGGTGACGCAACTGTGGTTTGTCACTACTATGAATTTCCATTGTAGCCAATTCAGTTGCAGTCATTCTGTTACAGATTTATTGGTCATTCTGCTACCAATTTGGTAACAGAATGACACATTTTAGTCACTTAATAAGTTATAAACCAAATTGATATCAGTAAAAACACTATAACTTATTGGTAGGTCTACGTTTACTTCTTATTTCTGTGAGCTTACATTATCCTCATGAGGGACAGAAAATATCTTAAAGGTATGTGGGTTTTTGGTAACAGAATTACAAAACAGTTGGTAATATTTCTTAAACTTAGAGAAGGCAAATAATTTCTGCAAAACTTAATTTAAATGTTGATATTAGTTGGTAGGGGTCTTTACTTCAAAATGATTGTGTTTTGATTAGGGTTGGGCGGTATCTAGATTTTCATACTTGATCTTGACATCTATCTACTCAGCTAGAAAGTTAGCAAACCAAATGCATAGCTGGAGTCCTGAGCTGAAAGTCATTTATGACACATCTTAGATTTCTTATAGTTAGAATTAAAAGTGCAATATGCAGAAATTGCGTCTCCATTTCCCGATTGCTAAAATTCTAATAGTTCACCAAATTGTTTTTTATGTGACAAAACAAGTAGTCAGTGTGTAGAGAATCATTGTACCATCTAAACTGCTGTGAAATATCTTTTACATAACCAAAAATATTGTATTTTCAGCTGTTTGAAGCTGGTGTACAAAACCAAAAGTAAAAGACACGAAAACTAAACTTAAGAACAGGAAGCATAGAAATAGAGCACCTAGAACAGATCTACCGCTTCCTAGATTGACTTTAAACAATAATGACACATTTCCATGTGAATTTGGTCAGGTTGCACAGAAAGTTACATATTTTAGGTTTAACTTATAGTTAGTTAATATCAGTGGCGTACAACGCACTGCGCAGCCCCCACAAGGCGGGGGTGTCCCTCCCAAAAAAACATGTAATATATACAGTACCACTCAAAAAGTTTTGACAGAGTTATTTTCTACATTGTAGAATAATAGCGAAGACATCAAAACTATAAAATAACACATATGGAATCATATAGTAACCAAAAAAGTGTTAAACAAATCAAAATACATTTTATGAGAGATTGTTCAAAGTAGCCACCCTTTACCTTGATGACAGATTTGCACACTGTTGTCTGCTTTTCCTTCCAGCACAGAACCCCCACACATCACACCTCCTCCTCCATGCTTCACGGTGGGAACCACACATGCGGCGATCATCCATTTACCTACTCTGCATCTCACAAAGACATGGCGGTTGGAACCAAAAATCTCAATTTGGGACTCATCAGACCAAAGGACAGATTTCCACCGGTCTAATGTCAATTGCCCGTGTTTCTTGGCCCAAGCAAGTCTCTTCATATTATTGGTGTCCTTTAGTAGTGGTTTCTTTGCAGCAATTCGACCATGAAGGCCTGATTCACACAGTCTTCTCTGAACAGTTGACGTTGAGATGTGTCTGTTACTAGAACTCTGTGAAGCATTTATTTGGGCTGCAATTTCTGAGTCTGGTAACTCTAATGAACTTATCCTCTGCAGCAGAGTTAACTCTGGGGCTTCCTTTCCTGTGGCGGATCTCATGAGAGCCAGTTTCATCATAGCACTTGATGGTTTTCGCAGCTGCACTTGAGGCCACTTTCCAAGTCCTTGAAATTTTCCAGATTGACTGACCTTCATGTCTTAAAGTAATGACGGACTGTCATTTCCCTTTCCTTATTTGAGCTGTTCTTGTCATATTATGGACTTGGTCTTTTACCAAATAGGGCTTTCTTATGTATACCAACCCCACATGGTCACAACACAACTGATTGCCTCAAACGCATTAAGAAGGAAAGGAATTCTACAAATAAACTTTTAACAAGTGTCGTGGAAAATTGCAAGATTATGTTATAATGTTTGTATTGCATTGTAATAGTTGTTACATTCGACAGAATAGAGTACTGTGTGTGTGTTCCACTGATGATGGGCCTCTATGAGATAGCACTGACAGAGGAGATTTACAATGTCTTTGGGTGATAAAACCTAAAGAGCATTCCAGATTGGATGAGGGTAATGGTTCTGTGCTATGAAGTACCAGGAACGAGATTAGAACCTTGTCTGAGGGACCAAACTGAACGATAATTTATAGTGAATGTTTTCTGGCTAAGGGATACTCCTTTCTCAAGAAAAAGTATTTCTTTGTGAACAGTTCCTCAGATCTGTGGATCGTCATGTAAGTTGAGAGGGATGTATCTTGGCTATAACAGATCTTTGTACTTTTCTGGTGGGACTTTTCAATGGTTCATTCGAGATAGCGCATCATTGAAAGTCAAAATGGCTATTCCATGCTCTTAATAAAAAAATATGTAGTTTAAGTGTAACTCTGACTGGTGTGTAGTTTCCTCACTCTCCTCATTTGGTAAAGCAGAAAAATGCCACCGCACATGGCACACCTGTTAATTGAAATGGATTACAGGTGACTACCTCAAGAAGCTGGTTGAGAGAATGCGCAAGAGTGTGCAAAGCTGTCACCAAGGCAAAGGGTTGATACTTTGAAAAATCTCAAATATAAAATAAATGTCGATTTGTTTAACACTTTTTTGGTTACTACATGATTCCATATGTGTTATCTCATAGTTTGTCTTCACTATTATTCTACAATGTAAAAAATAAATAAAAACAATGAATGAGTAGGTGTTTCCAAATGTTTCACTGGTACTGTATGTTTTTTATTCATATTTTTTTTACAGTATTGAAACTCATACAGTCAGTATTTTGAAATACCCCGGTATACGGAATAAACGGTATATCGCCCAAGCCTAGTTTCGATGTATTTCTAATACCTTTGAAGATTTTGTCTGCTAGATGTTTTTTAAGACCTCTTTTCCATCTGTTTGACCAGAAATCAAAGCATTCATCTATTCCCAATTTTTTAAACATAAAATTAGGAAAATAATTATATATGCCTTAATTTCTAAAACATATAGACTCATATCTTTCATTTTCCACCAAGTTTGATGTGCTTCTATGAACTTCAAGTTAGTGCTCATGGGACTTTTTACATGGAATGCACTGAAGTAAATCCAAGGCCAAGCATCCCGTTATACTAAAGCTCTGAGTGGCCCACTGGTTTTACACAGAGGAAAATGGGAGAAGGTGTGTGTGGGTTTGTGAGTGGACGTATGTATTCATGCATGTGTGGGACTGTGTGCGTCTTTGTGTGAGAACAACAGGGTCTCAACCCAGGGTCTCTAGTTTACCGACCCCTTTAGGGAAGGGGCTATCCCATTCCACCCCTAACTCCTGGGACAGCTGAAGGATGGGAGAGGGAGAAAGAGAGGGAGAGTATAACAGAAAGATCTAGAGGGAGAGAGAGAGTTGTCATTGTCCCTAGGGTCCAGCGATGGTTGAGTCACAGTGGGGGTTGGGGTGGTGTCAGTGGAAGAGGAGTGTGGTTGTGTAAGCTTTTTGTAGAAGCTATTTGTAGAACTGGTAGCCTTGCCATGTAACCCTTTGTGGGTGTAGTGTGTGTGATTGCATGTGAGTGTGTGGAGGGGGGTATGAGGGTGGTGTGGTTGGGATGAGGGGTCGATGGCTACAGATTGAGGGGTAATAGTTTGGCAGGCTGGCTGCTAATATTGTCTGAACGGGGGCTTCCAAACATACAGGCAGACCACCTGAGGGAGGGGAGGGTCAGAGTTGGTTGTCATGGCATCTCCATTGTCTCTGTGTGCTGTGGAATGCCTCGGTACGGTAGCTAGCTATTCACTCAGCCCCACTTAGCTCCTCTAGCCCCCTCATTGTCTGTTCGTCCCACTGTGTTAGTGTTAGAGCGTCCCCATACACTGGCTCTATTAGATTAGCTAAACGGCTAAATACACACTCACTAAAGACAGCCAACACCCACTCAACCCTTTTTCTACTCCACTTCTTGAGTCTGTGTTGCCTAATTAATTATTATCAAAGAGAGGAACTAATCCCATTTAGTCCTGTGTAGTGTAGTATAGGATTTAGGCCCAAAATCAACTCCCTACCTCTACACAATATCCTGCACATTACCTCCAGCCCCCACTCGTTGACACTTCCTGTAATACCCCATACACTGGTAGATCTGAAAGAATTTGGTCACGTACACAGTTTAGCAGATGTTATAGCGGTTGCAGCGAAATGCTTGTGTTACTAGCTGCTAACAATGCAGTAAAATGTCAAACAGGTACACACATAATCAACTAAAAAATAGAAAGAACAACAAGGAACGAATCCAATTAACAGTCCAAATAGCACTATAACAGTATCCAAATGCAATCTTTACGTATCTACACCGGATGAATTTGCACTATATGTACTAGGAATGATATGTATAGCAGTAGATATATTAGAGTGAGCTACACAATACTGTACATATAAAGTGGGTCAACAGTATGTCAACTTTAAACTGACCAGTGACTGTTAGGGTTTCACATTTTGGGGAATATTCAGAGGTGGAAACTTTCCGTGGGAATTAACAAAAATATATGGAAATTAGTGGAAATATATGCAAATTAATATTACTACTATTTAAATGTTTTTTGCATTGGATATATTTACCATATCATATGGAGACAAATATAAACCTTTTACCTTATCATAAGTAGACATAATTGCAAATTATTAAATTCTTCCAATAGAAATAGAAAAACAACAATTTAGTTACGAATTGAACTTTAATTAAATGAGTTGACTCTTCACATGGGGTGATTTCACTGAACAACAAAAGAAAGGGAACATTGAATGATCCCCAATGATCCATTGCATCTCCCAAAAATGTTTTCAACACACATCTGTAAAATTATAGTCTAGAAACTAAAGCTTTGGTTGTTATCCTCTCAGGCTTCCATGTCTTCTCCCTGGACCTCCTCAATGTCTCTGAGGCCTCATCTTCACTGTCACTTTCCAACCTGGTTGAGGATGGCTCGTTGTCAGGCTCAAAGAGCCTAAACTTTGTCTGGATTTCCACCAATTTTTCAATCCTTGTATTGGTCAACCTGTTGCATGCTTTGGTGTGTGTTTTCCCAAACAAGGACCAGTTGCGTTCTGAGGCGTCTGATGTTGGTGGGATTTGGAGGATGAAAAGGAGAAAGAGCCTTAGATCCACAAAGTCCCTTCCACCAGGTGGCTGATGAGATATGTTGGGACGATAGATGCCATATTGCATCTCCATCCCAAAGCCCTTGCTTGGAAGTGTACTTCGCCAGACTGCCAAGAACCTTGCCCTCATCCAGGCCAAGTTGGCGAGACACGGTAGTAATGACACCATAGGCCTTGTTGTTCTCTGCACCAGACACGATGCTCTTGCCAGCATACTTGGGGTCCAACATGTATGCTGCGGCGTGTATGGGCTTCGGCAGAAGTCTTAACGTTTTTTGATGTATTGCAGAATTGAAGTTTACTCTCCTTGGAGCAACAGTGAAGTGGGCAGGGCAGTATGGATTTCTTCTCTTACATCTGCAAGCAGAGTCTGAACATCAGACAGGATGGCATTGTCTCCCTCAATCCCTGCAATGGCTACTGCTATAGGTTTCAGGAGTTTCAGGCTGCTTACCACTCTCTCCTAAAATACATCATCCAGGAGGATCGTCTTGATGGGGCTGTCCATATCGGCAGACTGTGATATGGCCATTTCTTGGAGAGACTCCTTCCCCTCCAGGAGGCTGTCAAACATGATGACAACACCACCCCAAAGGGTGTTGCTGGGCAGTTTCAATGTGATGCTCTTATTCTTCTCACTTTGCTTGGTGAGGTAGATTGCTGCTATAACTTGATGCCCCTTCACATACCTAACCATTTCTTTGGCTCTCTTGTAGAGTGTATCCATTGTTGTGAACTCTGCATCCAGCAAATGAGTAGATATATCATGTCGGCTTGGAGGGGTGTATGCTGGGCGAAGAACATTAAGAAATCTCTTCCAATACACATTGCCTGTGCGCATCAGAGGTGAACCAGCTGCATACACAGCTCGAGCAAGACATTCATCAGCATTTCTCTTACTACCTTCCTCCATTCAGTCAAAAAAACTTCTGATTCCAGGAAGAACATGAGCTGTTGCTATCGATAAGGTATCTGATTCATCATTTTCACCTTGAATAGAAGTAGAAATACTTTTGTCAGAGGTTGCTTGTTGTGAGCGCAGAGGGGACTTTATGCACTTGGCCAGATGATTCTGCAACTTTGTTACATTCTTCACATATGATCTGGCACAGTATTTGCAAATGTACACTGCTTTTCCTTCTACATTAGCTGCAGTTAAATGTCTCCACACATCAGATAGTGCCCGTGGAAGTTTCCTGTAAAGATTAGAAAGAAATTAGTAAAATTAAATAAAAATTACAATTCCATGTACAGATAAATAGTTAAACAGTTAGATTAAACAACTCCTTTGTAAGATACATATTTTAAAATGAAATGTGTATGGAAACAGGTGAATTAACACTCCTCAGTTAGAAGGCTCATGCAAGCTAAAACCCACATGGTAGCAAAACCTAACTAGCAGAAGTTGTTAACAAGTTAGAAATGATTTAAACACACTTTGCTGTAGGCTACTATTTACTAGTTAACAAACAATCATGTATGTCATATAAAATATATTCACCCCACCCAGTATTGTAATCAAAACTTGCCAGAAAGCATGTAGTCCTTGGCTCAGACAGTGTAGTAGTGTGGGCTCAATAGCATCTTATTAGTGTGCAAGATCTTGAAAATCAGCTGTACATGTGATGGAAGAATGCATTGTGCGTGCAGAGGGTTGCAACTCCATTAAATTGAGGATAGTTTAACAAAATATGCCACAAGACCTAGATTTGCCTTATGTGTATCCCACAAAAAAGGTTCACTGTTATAAGCTAACTTTTTTTGAGGAATTTAGGAAAAATTCCCCAAATTCCCGGGCTTACCTTCCCATGGAAAGTTTCTGAAAATTTCCCGGAAAGTTTCCGACCCTTTGCAAACTTAATGACTGTACAGTATGTACTGTACATAGGGCAGTGGTCACTAAGGTACAGGGTAGACCTAGTAGCCGGCTAGTGACAATGTCTGAAGTTCAGGTCAGGGTACTGGGCAGAGGCCGGCTAGTGGTGGTCCAACAGTCTGATGGCCTGGAGATAGAAGCTGTTTACCAGTCTCTTGGTCCTAACTTTGATGCACCTGTACCGTCTCTGCCTTCTAGATGGTAGCATGTGAACAGGCCGTGGCTGGGGTCCTTGATGATCATCTTGGCCTTCCTGTGACACCGAGTGCTGTAGATGTCCTGGTGGACAGGCAGTGTGCCCCTGATATTGTGTTGAGCTAACCACACCACCCTCTGGAGAGCCCTGTGGTTGCGGTGGGTGCAATTGCCGTACCAGGCGGTGATACAGCCCGACAGGATGCTCTCTGTAAAAGTTTGTGAGGGTCTTATGGCCCGGGGCCAAGCCAAATCTTTTCAGCCTCCTGATGTTGAAGAGGTTCTGTTGCGCCTTCTTCACCACACTGTCTGTGTGAAGGAACCATTTCAGGTCGTCGAACTTGACGTTTTTAACCCTCTCCTCTGCTCCCCCATCGATGTGGATGTCTCCTGTAGTCCCCGATCAGCTCGTGTTAAATTTAAGGGAGAGGTTATTTTCCTGGCACCACTCTGTGAGGGCTCTCCTCGTTGTTGGTAATCAGGCGTACATACCACTGTTGTATCGTCGGAAAACTTGAAAATTGAGTTGGAGACGTGCGGCAATGCAGTCATAGGTGAATAGGGTGTACAGGAGGGGGCTGATTCTCCTACCCATCAAACCCGCGCTGTTGAAACTGAAGCCTCTGAAGCTACCAATCACCACACAGAGATGGGCCTGTTCTGTCTAACTGCTCTCATAAGCAGAGGCCTTGTCTTCTTTTCTGAAGGAGGGAGCTGGATAATTATACACCATACTGAGATACTCTCCTTTATTCCTCTAGTTAGAACCCCACCCTCTTGCTGTTCCGTTCTCTAGCCTAAAGATTTCCAATAGATCCTACAGAACACACACAGCTGTGGTGAGGCAGTTAGGGTGGGTTTGCACTGAGCTTCAGTACTGGGGGACAAAAACAGTGTGCACAAGATCCTTTTCTGATCCCATGCCTGTCTTTTCCTCTCATGTCTCTCTTACATGATACATTCTTATAACTAAACAGACAGGATTTAGACCTACAGAGGCCTACAGAGTTTGTGACATAGTCTGTTATATGGGAGTAAACTATCCTACCATCTGAGATGCCTCTGTCTGTTGCATAATCTGTTTGTAATACAAAAGGGACACAAGCCAGTCTATCTAACCCTACGCAGTAAAACACATGTGTTTGTAACGGTCTGATGTGTTCTGTTCCAGTGTTAATGACCAACTGGTTGATGCTTATTTATAAAACCCTCTTAGTCCTCACTCCACCCTATCTGAGATATCTACTGCAGCAATGTTTGATTTTCAAGGTAGGTTATTCCATGATGACTGAATTGCACATTGCAAATATTCAACCAGGCCTGGCATTATGGGCAGGCCTTAGGGACCTTGGCTCGCCTTACGGTACCTCGTTGCCTTTCCAAATAAAATATTGGTCATTTATTTGACAGAGGTGCGCCCCGACAGAAAAACGCATCAATCTCAGCACCTGTCTGTCTCGGTATGTGTCAACCATGTATCTGATCCTGTCTGGACCAAAAGAGTATGGCTTGTCATGCTATTCCTGGCCAGACAGCATCAGATACATTGGGCGCTGTTTTCGCTCGTTTGGATGCTTTCTCCGGTGATATAGTGTCAGCAGAGAGGAAGAGGTGAAGCGAGAGGGCTCACTTTCAACAAAATCTGTCCAATGTAAGCCCAACTAGTTACTATGGGAATAATGTGCAGACTTAAGCTTGTCATCTGCCTTCCCGCCTTTAGGACAAAGACTGCCATTGTTAGGGCGGAGACATGATGATCTCATCATTATATATAGATCCAGGGGCTCAACTTTCACCGGGTATGGTGGGGACATGCCCCCCAAATTGCATTTTAGAATTGGAATGTGAATCAAAACGGTGTGTGCTTTAGGACCATGGGGACGTCTCCAAGCGATCGGGTAGGCTGTTTGCAGTGTAAAATAATCATAATAAAATGAAGAAAACAAAGTCCCCCCCACCAAAGTTGTGCCCCTGTACAGCTCTCTGGTTTCAGCCTCTTGCGAATTGGAAAGGAAAGTTGTCAGGTGCACAGTGCACCGTTAGGATGGTGGATTGCCCTAAAGTAAATTGATGTATCATCAAAATTATCTAAATAATATCATTCAAAATACTTCACCAGCCTCTAAAATATGTGTGAAGATCATGTGTCTTGAGTATAATTTAAAACGTTGCAAGAAGAAGGGGAGGGGGGTTTGGCGAAGATATGGTGCGTCTCTCTCGACATAGCAAGCAAACAGCTTCGGGAATCCATCTGTTTTTTAATCAATTATATAGCCTAGATTAAAAATGACATTATTACAGTATATTCTTTCACTGGCCCAAGCTGCACACTGACGGGGATGATAGACCGGGCCAGAGGGTTTCAAATCCTCCCTATATGTCGAGCCCTTACACACACAGACAGGAGCATCCCTGTGCCTTTGTTGCCTTTTCAGAAAGTTGGTTTAATTTTGGTTAATTGCACATTACCGGTTGAATAAATAAGGAATACAATTTTTAAAAACGGGTATATTTTTTTCACTGGGACCCTCGAACCAATTTAAAATGTGTGTCGCACTGCCAAGCCAAACAGTCACAAATGCGACTGCAGTATCGAACCCTGTCGTGCTCTGTACTCTACCAGCCAGGGTTCTGCTGGAGCTGCTACTGCTCTAAACCCTGTTGCCAGCCGGGACTCAGGCTCAACCTCTTAGCTGCATCAAGCCCCCCTCTGTGCATTTCCCCTCCTTGAGTTGTAAGCAGAAGTTACTGGGTCTGATTACGTTGTTATAGGGATGGATTCCCCCTACACAGATGAAGCCTAGTGCTGGACATAACTTTTTTTTTATCTCAATGGAGAATCTCCTTTGAAAATGCTTTTTAATCCAGGACGAGGTATAATCTGTGTCGGGGATACCGCCCCATAATGGTATTGAGCATAATGACATTCTACTGTATCGGTGCCTCTTCCCCTCTCTCCTGGTGTAGCTGGCGTGCTGCTGTGGCTCGGCAGGCTGCTCCTGTTGTTGTGGCTGCTGTCCTAAAATCAAGCAGTCCACATCAACACGCTTCATGTACGCACTCTACTTCCTCCTCGTCACCGTCATCTGTGTCGTCATGATGTCACCCACCGTGGAGCAGGAGATGAGGGACCACGTGAGTACGCGGACGATCGCATGTAGACAGTCACACCCGCACGCACGCACGCACACACACACACACACACACACACACACACACACACACACACACACACACTCTGCTCTACGTGCATGCACACACACACGAAACATGCTCACACCACCTAAATGTCTGGTCCTGTCTCGTATCCGGCCTTGATGTTGTTTTAGACACAGAGACCCAGTAAATCTCTAGAATAGTTTTGGACACTCTAAACTCCACATAAACCCTGTAATAAAGCCTTCCCTGGAAGAGTGGAGCGGAGCTATGGAAAAGGCTGCTGTGTGTCATTTCCTGTGTGTGTAAGTGTACGGTAGTTAGGATGGCCTAGTTTAGTGCAGGCTGCCACGGGGGCTAACACAGAGTTACAGCCTCCCTCAGTGTGCTCTGTCCTGCTGCCAGTTCACTCCTGACTACAAGAGGAACGTGGCATGTACAGTAAACCCCACAGTTCAGTTACTACACCCTAGCTCAGTTATTCCAAATATATGTCCATGTACTGTAGGCTACATCTATTTATCAGGATGCTCTACCAAGTTAATGCTTCATTCTCTGTCGGCCCCAGCTCAGTTAGTACAGAGGGCTCCGGTCTCCACATGGGCAGGTGAAGGCCACAGGTGTGAGGCTGCGAGGTGGTTATTATTCACAGAGGGAGGGTAGGGACTAGGGAGCTGAGTGAAAGAGGGAACGCCACGGTGCTATTCAGCGTTTCCTGGGTGTGTGCTTCTCTTTCTTCAGTATTATGGTGTTCTGTCTTTGCTGTGAGAAAGCTGCCACTTTCCGAATGGCTTTACTGCCCCAGGCTGATCCACTCTGTGGACTCTTAGCCAGTTGTTATTATGGAGAAAAGTCTTAGCAGCTCTCTGTTTGTTTGATCCACCCATTGTGAAAGTATTGTCTCGTGGGTTTGGACCGGTGCTGGAGCTGGGTCAGGAGCTGGAGCTGGGTAGGGAGCTGGGTCAGGAGCTGGAGCTGGGGCTGGAGCTGGGTCAGGAGCTGGAGCTGGGTAGGGAGCTGGAGTTTTGTCGGGAGCTGAAGCTGGGTCGGGAGCTGGGTCAGGAGCTGGAGCTGGGTCAGGAGTCTTGTCGGGAGCTGGGTCAGGAGCTGGAGCTGGGTCGGGAGCTGGAGCTAGGTCAGGAGCTGTAGTAGGGTCGGAGGTTGGAGCTGGGTCAGGAGCTGGGTCAGGAGCTGTAGTAAGGTCGGGAGCTGGAGCTGGGTCAGGAGCTGTAGTAGGGTCGGGAGCTGTAGTAGGGTCGGGAGCTGGGTCAGGAGCTGGAGTTGGGTCGGGAGCTGGGTCAGGAGCTGGGTCGGGAGCTGGGCCAGGAGCTGGAGCTGGGTCAGGAGCTGGGCCAGGAGCTGGAGCTGGGTCAGGAGCTGGGTCGGGAGCTGGAGATGGGCCAGGAGCTGCAGTAGGGGGGTTCCCTTCTGGATGAGATTCCCTCTAAAATGAGCCTAGCCCTTCATGAGCTAATGATGCCTCATTGTAACAAAATACTATTACAACACTTTTCTACGTGTCATCTGGCTTGGTCACTTGGTCTGAGTAAATAGGAGAGCGTGTCACTCTTGTTGACATTGTCTGTAGAGAGTGCAGCAGTGACACACAAGATCAACATGGTTTTGGCTGAAAACTATAACCAGCTTTAGTTCTAGGAAATAACACTGATTGTTTATCATATTAACTATTCAATTGTATTGGGATCCCCATTAGCCGACACCAACATTTAAAAACATGAACATAGACATTACAGACTTACATTACTTCATATCTGTACATAGGCCTTAACTAGGTTAACTGGGTCAGACAGGCGTTGTTTTGTGAGGTGTTGTTTTATTGTTTTTTTAAGATAATTTTGCTGTTTGCTTGAGTAATTTGAGATGGAAGGGAATTCAGGTGATCATGGCTCTATACAACACTGGCTATATAATAACTATCATATTATAAGACCAAAGTAGGGCAGAGTGAGCGTCAGTGAGATCTCTTTTCCTCTCCCTATTGTATTTCCATGTTGACTACATCTATTTATCAGACTGTTTTACTATGGCACTGATTGGGACTACTCTACCACTGATAGAGCTGTCAAAGACTCTCTCTCTCTCTCTCTCTCTCTCTCTCTCTCTCTCTCTCTATGTCTCTGTGTCTCTCTCTCTAGGTCTCTCTCTCTCTATGTCTCTCTATATGTCTCTCTCTCTCTATGTCTCTCTATATGTCTCTCTCTCTTACAGAGTATCCTACTACTCTGTATCGTACTACTCTATATCATACTATGTATCTTACTACTCTGTATCCTACTACTCTGTATCCTACTACTCTGTATCGTACTACTCTATATCATACTATGTATCTTACTACTCTGTATCCTTCTACTCTGTGTCCTACTACTCTGTATCATACTATGTATCTTACTACTCTGTATCCTACCCTACTAGTCTGTATCCTACTACACTGTATCCCACTACTCTGTATCATACTACTCTGTATCCTACTACTCTGTATCCTACTACTCTGTATCGTACTACTCTGTATCCTACTACTCTGTATCCTACTACTCTGTATCCTACTACTCTGTATCCTACTACTCTGTATCCTACTACTCTGTATCCTACTACTCTGTATCCTACTAGTCTGTATCCTACTATGTATCCTACTACTCTGTATCCTACCACTCTGTATCCTACTACTCTGTATCGTACTACTCTGTATCCTACTACACTGTATCCTACTACTCTGTATCCTACTACTCTGTATCGTACTACTCTATATCATACTATGTATCTTACTACTCTGTATCCTACTACTCTGTATCCTACTACTCTGTATCATACTATGTATCTTACTACTCTGTATCCTACTACTCTGTATCCTACTACTCTGTATCGTACTACTCTATATCATACTATGTATCTTACTACTCTGTATCCTACTACTCTGTATCCTACTACTCTGTATCGTACTACTCTATATCATACTATGTATCTTACTACTCTGTATCCTTCTACTCTGTGTCCTACTACTCTGTATCATACTATGTATCTTACTACTCTGTATCCTACTACTCTGTATCCTACTACTCTGTATCATACTACTCTGTATCCTACTAGTCTGTATCCTACTACACTGTATCCTGTACTAATCTGTATCATACTACTCTGTATCCTACTACTCTGTATCCTACTACTCTGTATCGTACTACTCTGTATCCTACTACTCTGTATCCTACTACTCTGTATCGTACTACTCTGTATCCTACCCTACTACTCTGTATCCTACTACTCTGTATCCTACTACTCTGTATCCTACTAGTCTGTATCCTACTATGTATCCTACTACTCTGTATCCTACCACTCTGTATCCTACTACTCTGTATCGTACTACTCTGTATCCTACTACACTGTATCCTACTACTCTGTATCCTACTACTCTGTATCCTACTACTCTATATCATACTATGTATCTTACTATTCTGTATCCTCCTACTCTGTGTCCTACTACTCTGTATCATACTATGTATCTTACTACTCTGTATCCTACTACTCTGTATCCTACTACTCTGTATCGTACTACTCTGTATCCTACTACTCTGTATCCTACTACTCTGTATCGTACTACTCTGTACCCTACTACTCTGTATCCTACTACTCTGTATCCTACTACTATGTATCTTACTACTCTGTATCCTACTAATCTGTATCCTACTACTCTGTATCCTACTACTCTGTATCCTACTATGTATCTGTATCCTACTACTCTGTATCCTACTACTCTGTATCCTACTACTATGTATCCTACTATTCTGTATCCTACTACACTGTATCCCACTACTCTGTATCCTACTACTCTGTATCCTACTACACTGTATCCCACTACTCTGTATCCTACTACTATGTATCCTACTACTCTGTATCCTACTACACTGTATCCTACTTCTCTGTGTCCTACTACTCTGTATCCTACCCTTATGTATCCTACTAATCTGTATCCTACTACACTGTATCCTACTACACTGTATCCTACTCTGTATCCTACTATGTATCCTACTACTCTGTATCCTACTACCCTGTATCCTACTACACTGTATCCTACTCTGTATCCTACTATGTATCCTACTACTCTGTATCCTACCACCCTGTATCCTACTACACTTTGTCTGCAGTGGCTGTGGTGCTGAACTTTAATTTCTTAAGGTATAGGGGGCAGCATTTTCACTTTTGGATAAATAGCGTGCCCAATTTCAACTTCCTGCTACTCATGCCAAGAATCTAAGATATGCATATTATTAGTATATTTGGATAGAAAACACCCTGAAGTTTCTAAAACTGTTTGAATCATGTCTGTGAGTATAACATAACTTTTTTTTTGTGACTAGGGGTCAGTATTTTCATTTTTAGAAAAATAACGTTCCCGTAGTTAACGGGATATTTTGTCAGAACAAGATGCTAGAATATGCATGTAATTGACAGCTTAGGATAGAAAACACTCTAAAGTTTCTAAAACTGTAAAAATATTGTCTGTGAGTATAACAGAACTGATATTGCAGGCGAAAGCCTGAGAAAAATCCAATCTGGAAGTGACTCATCTTTTGAAAGCTCTGCGTTCCAATGCGTCCCTATTGAGCAGCGAATGGGCTATCAACCAGATTACTTTTTCTCCGTATTCCCCAAGGTGTCTACAGCATTGTGACTGAGTTTTACGCATTTATGTTGAAGAATACGCGTAAGCGGCTACATTGCGCAACTGGTCACCTGATGGCTCCCAGAGTGATTCTCGCGTAAAATACAGAGGTAGCCATTATTCCAATTGGTCCTATTGAAAAACCAATTGTCCCGGTGGATATATTACCGAATAGATATTTGAAAAACACCTTGAGGATTGATTATAAACAACGTTTGCCATGTTTCTGTCAATATTATGGAGCTAATTTGGAATATTTTTCGGCGTTTTCGTGACTGCAATTTCCGGGCGATTTCTCAGCCAAACGTGAAGAACAAACGGAGCTATTTCGCCTACAAAAATAATATTTTGGGAAAAAAGGAACATTGGCTATCTAACTGGGAGTCTCGTGAGTGAAATCATCCGAAGCTCATCAAAGGTAAACTATTTAATTTGATTGCTTTTCTGATTTCCGTGACCAAGTTACCTGCTGCTAGCTGGACAAAATGCTATGCTAGGCTATCGATAAACTTACACAAATGCTTGTCTAGCTTTGGCTGTAAAGCATATTTTGAAAATCTGAGATGACAGGGTGATTAACAAAAGGCTAAGCTGTGTCTCAATATATTTCACTTGTGATTTTCATGAATAGGAATATTTTCTAGGAATATTTATGTCCATTGTGTTATGCTAATTAGTGTCAGTCGATGATTACGCTCCCGCATGAGGGATGGGGAGTCATTAGAGGTTATGTAGCAGGCAAAACCCAGAGGACTAACCGTTCAGATTCTTTTTTTTTAGGCCTCTGTCTGTTCAGTGAGTTCTCATTGGGAAACAATATTTCTTAGGAACTTGTTTTCAGTTCCTACCGCTTCCACTGGATGTCACCAGTCTTTGGAATTTGGTTGAGGTTATTCCTATGTGCAATGAAGAAGTACGGCCATCTAGGAACTGCATAACACTGTTGAGAGTTGCGCAAGACTTGAAAAGTAGCTTGGTTTGTTGTCTTCCTGTATTGAACACAGATAGACCCGTCTTCAATTTGATCCATTATTAACATTTAAGAATACCTAAAGTTGTATTACAAAAGTAGTTTGAAATGTTTTGGCAAAGTTTACAGGCAACTTTTGAGATATTTTGTAGTGACGTTGCGCAATTTGGAAGCTGTTTTTTTTCTGGATCGAACGCACCAAATAAATGGACATTTTGGATGTATATGGACGGAATTAATCGAACAAAAGGACCAATTGTGATGTTTATGGGACATATTGGAGTGCCAACAAAAGAACCACGTCAAAGGTAAGGCATGTTTTATATTTTATTTCTGCGTTTTGTGTTGGGCCTGCAGGGTTGAAATATGCTACCCTCTTTATTTACTGTTGTGCTATCATCAGATAATAGCTTCTTATGCTTTCGCCGAAAAGCCTTTTTAAAATTTGACATGTTGGCTGGATTCACAATGAGTGTAGCTTTAATTTAGTATCTTACATGTGTGATTTAATGAAAGTTAGATTTTTATATCATTTTATTTGAATTTGCCGCGCTGCATTTTCCCTGGCTTTTGGCCAAGTGGGACGCAAGCGTCCCCTATACCATCAGAAGTTAACAGCTCTATCCAGTGACTGCCTGACTATACTACAGTCATGCTGGGGGTTTCAGACTCAACCAATTATCTGCCAAGATGAACAGTTAGGTGCCCTGATTGACGTAGACTGAAGGACGTTTTAAGGATTTTGTTAGTTTGTTTTGATAGAGCAGTAGTACGTAGTACTTGTGTACCAGTACGCTGCTTCCACGCTGGTTTAAAATATTTTCTAGAGTCTCCCTCCTCCCAGCATTGAAGCAGCTCTTTTGGTTTCCCATAGACATTACTCAAGTGACTCTTGTTCTGGCTTTCTAACTCTCATTCACTTTCTATAGGCATACTCCTTCTCTCTCGCTCTCTCTCTCTCTTTCTCGCTATCTCTCTCTCTAGCTCTCGTTAGCGCTCTCTCTCTCTCAATATCTCTCGCTTTCTCTCGCTCTCTCTCCCTAGCTCTTGCTCTCTCTCTCTCTAGCTCTCACTCTCTCTCTCTCTCTAGCTCTCTCTCTCTCTAGCTCTCACTCTTTCTCCCGCTCTAGTTCTCGCTCTCTCTCGCTCTCTCTCTAGCTCTCGCTTTCTCTCTCTCTCTAGCTCTCTCTCTCTCTAGCTCTCACTCTCTCTCTCTCTCTAGCTAGCTCTCGCTTTCTCTCTCTCTCTAGCTCTCTCTCTCTCTCTAGCTCTCACTCTCTCTCTCTCGCTCTAGTTCTCTCTCTCTCTCTAGCTCTCGCTTTCTCTCTCTCTCTCTCTCTCTCTCTCTCTCTCTCTCTTTCTCTCTCTCTCTCTCTCTCTCTCTCTCTCTAGCTCTCTCACTCTCTCTCTCGCTCTAGTTCTCTCTCTCGCTCTCTCTCTAGCTCTCGCTTTCTCTCTCTCTCTAGCTCTCTCTCTCTCTAGTTCTCTCTCTCTCTCTCGCTCTCTCTCTCT